>NC_057801.1:209117344-209189837 GCF_018294505.1 Triticum aestivum
TTTAAAAAAATAAAAAAAATTGATATTTTTATTGATTTTTTTTTGAAAAAAACTTAGTAATGGCGCACCAGTGGAAAGTGCGCCATTACTAGTTAAAACTAGTAATGGCGCACCGAGACATGGTGCGCCATTAGTAACAAATTTTTTTTATTTTTTTTTACTTTTTTTTCAAAACTACTAATGGCGCACGACGGATGTGGTGCGCCATTACTATGTCAATTAGTAATGGAGCACTATGCAACGGTGCGCCATTAGTAACAAAAAAATTTTTGATGTTTTTTTTCAAAACTACTAATGGCGCACCACACACCAGGTGCGCCATTAGTAATATATTACTAATGGCACACCGAGACATGGTGCGCCATTAGAATATAGTAATGGCGCACCACATCACAGGTGCACCATTAGTGGCCATTCCATCTATAGCCCTTTTTGTAGTAGTGGAAATCTAGAAAGCAAAAACTTTAGACTCCTGGCCAAATTTTAATAATCAAAACATGGTTAAATCTTTGGGGTGTTACAGCCATGAATTTGGCATAGTCTGTCCAGGACTCTGTTCAGACCGGACGGTCCCTCTTTACTGCCTTTAGATGGCTTATTTTGCAGGTTAGGTTGAGAGCCTCTGAATCCGGCATTAACCGTTGTGTTATCCGGGCTCTCTTCCTTGTTTTGGCGTTTGTTTTTATTACACCGTGGCTTCCCACTGCCATTCCTTATTTCCGATGTACTGGGGTCACTGGTGCCTTTACGGGCTAGCCAGCTATCTTCACCCACGCAAAAGCGGGTCATAAGGCTTGTTAGGGCTGCCATTGTCCTAGGCTTTTCTTGGCCGTGGTGTTTGGCGAGCCACTCGTCCTGGATGCTATGTTTGAATGCCACTAAGGCTTCGGCATCCGGACAATCAACAATTTGATTTTTCTGAGTGAGGAATCTGTTCCAAAGCTTGCGGGCGGACTCTCTGGGTTGTTGGATTATATGACTTAAATCGTCAGCATCTGGAGGCCGGGCATAAGTCCCTTGAAAATTGGCCCTGAAAGCGTCCTCGAGTTCCTCCCAGCTCCCAATTGAATTTTCGGGGAGGCTTTTCAACCAGTGCCAAGCTGGTCCCTTCGGTTTGAGGGGGAGGTATTTGATGGCATGAAGGTCATCCCCATGAGCCATATGTATGTGCTGGATAAAGTCCTCGATCTAGACCCCTAGGTCTGTCGTTCCGTCGTATGCCTCTATGTTCACAGGTTTAAAGCCCTGTGGGAATTCATGGTCCAGTACTTCATCAGTAAAGCACAGGGGGTGAGCAGCCCCTCTGTATTTGGACGTATTGTGGCATGCCGTCGGTTGTTGTTGTGTTTGGTGTTTATTCTGAACTGGTATTTGGTTGTCATAACTGTTTTGACGACCACAGTCCCCCGTCGGGGTGTGTCCTTTAGATCCGTAGATGGACCTAGCTGCGCCAGCTTTCTTATCCAGGTGCTCACGTAGATCGTGCGCGTCTTCGGTAGTTGCTTTATTGCAGTTATGAAGTGGTACGTCTTGTCTCCTGGTCATGTTATTCTTTGGTGGAACGGCCTCATCATCGAATTCTGGTAGTAGCTTACGTTTTGGGTAGCTCTTTGTGTGGCAATCATTGCCATATCTTTCTTCAGTGTCTAGAACTTTGTTCCATCTGCGATTGAGCGTTTCCTGTGCCGCTTTAAGCCGTTGCTTCTGCCTCTTTAGACTTCTTGTTGTGGCCATAAGCTTTCTGTGGAGGTTCTCTCGTTCCACGCGTTCTTCCGGAATGATGAATGCGTCATTGTCCGGACTGTCTTCTTGTCCCGGGCCGGTTTGATGAACTCGTCCCTCTGGATCATTGTCTTCGGGCGTCTGCTCCGAACTATGTTCGGCGTGACCTGGTTCGTCCTGCTCCATCGCTGGTTCCGTTTGGTCGTTGTTGCCTTCGGGATTGACCGGAGTATCGATCCTTCTGGCGCTCTTGTTGATATTTTTACTGTTGCTGGATTTGGAACGACGTCTGCGCCATCGCTTTGGTTTTTTCCCAGGGGTTTTATCTTCTGGATTGTCACCTTTGTCTTCCTTGGGCGTATCCACCATGTATATGTCGTGTGACGAGGTGGGAATCTGGTACCCCATAGATTCTGAGTCTTGTCCTGCATCATCGTCCATACCGTCGATGCCTTCGGAGTCAAAGTCAAGCACGTCGGTTAAATCATCAATCGTGGCTATGAAGTGGGTGGTGGGTGGGCAATGAATTTCTTCATCGCCTTCTTCCCACTTGAGCCGGACATAGTTCGGCCCGGAATTCTCTGTCAAAGAGAGAGTTTTTAATGACTTTAGCATGTTGTCAAAGGGCGAGTGCTGGAGCCCGACCAGACTCGGGGGGCTCGGGAACGCGCGGACTGGATCCTACAACCGGATACGAATCCGAGGATCAGGAGTCACAGGCCTCCTCAGAAGCGGGGCCTGTGTTCGGCTCCACCGCCGATGAGGGTACAGCCTGCGGGGCGGGGTTCATCCCTCCGTCCCCAGGCAATGTAGTCTGCTCTGGATTTGAGTCCAGGGCTACTACAGGGGTGATATTCCAAGCGTTGTCCGACAGCAGGTTCAGGCCAGGCTCGTCGTGACTGTCCGGTGCTCCTGGCGCTGGCCTATATCCGTCAAGGATCAAGTCTCCGAGGATATCTGTCGTGTAGTCCAGGTTTCTGAACCTGATTTGATGGCCAGGGGCGTAGCTGTCGATCTGCTCCAGATGGCCAAGCGAATTGGCCTGCAGTGCGAAGCCGCCGAACACGAAGATCTGTCCAGGGAGGAAAGTCTCGCCTTGGACCGTGTTGTTGATGATGATTGAAGGAGCCATCGAGCCTAACAGCGACGACACAGAGGAACTCTCAATGAAAGCACTAATGTCGGTGTCAAAACCGGCGGATCTCGGGTAGGGGGTCCCGATCGGTGCGTCAAGGCTGATGGTAACAGGAAGCAAGGGACACAGATGTTTACCCAGGTTCGGGCCCTCTCGATGGAGGTAAAACCCTACTTCTTGCTTGATTAATATTGATGATATGGGTAGTACAAGAGTAGATCTACCATGAGATCGTAGAGGCTAAACCCTAAGAGCTAGCCTATGATGGTATGATTGTAATTGTGATCGGCCTTCTAAGGACCAACCTCTCCGGTTTATATAGACACTGGAGAGGGCTAGGGTTTACATGGAGTCGGTTACAAGGAAGGAAATATAATATCCGGATCGCCAAGGTTGCCTTCCATGCAAAGGAGAGTCCCATCCGGACACGGGCAGAAGTCTTGAGTCTTGTATCTTCATGCATCAATAGTCCGAACGTTGTACACAGTCTGGCTGTCCGGATACCCCCTAATCCAGGACTCCCTCATCGAGCTCTTTGACCCAGTGTGTGTCCGACTCTGTCAAGGATCGCACTAGTCCAGGTTTGATGCCGCTCATGATGAGACCGTTTGCCCGTTCGACCTGGCCGTTTGTTTGGGGATGGTAGACGGAAGCGTAGTCGAGCTTAATGCCCATTTTGCCGCACCAAGTTTTCACTTCATCGGCTGTGAAATTTGAGCCATTATCAGTGATGATGCTGTGGGGGACGCCGTGTCGGTGTACGACCCCGGATATGAAGTCTATTACTGGTCCGGATTCGGTCGTTTTGACTGGTTTGGCTTCTATCCATTTGGTGAACTTGTCCACAATGACCAATAAGTTTTTGTTTTCTTATGGCTTCCCCCTTTAAGAGGTCCGACCATATCCAGCCCCCAGACCACGAAGGGCCAAGTTATGGGGATTGTTTGGAGAGCGGTAGGGGGCATATGACTCTGATTGGCAAAGAGCTGGCAACCGACACAGTGTTGGACAAGGTCCTGTGCGTCTGCTCGGGCTGTCGGCCAATAGAAGCCTGTACGGAAGGCCTTGCTGACTAGTGCTCGAGCCGCAGCGTGGTGCCCACCCAGTCCAGCATGGATTTCAGCCAAGAGCCACCACCCTTCCTCTTCGGAGATGCACCTTTGGAGCACTCCGGTCGCACTTTTCTAATAGAGTTCCCCTTCATGGACTTTGTAAGCTTTAGAACGCCAAACGATGCAACATGCTTCATTTTGGTCTTCGGGGAGCTCCTGTCTATTTAGGTAGGCCAAGAAAGGCTCAGTCCACAGGGTGATTACAGCCATGATTTCATGGGATGAAGATGTTATTTCGATGGTGGAGCCTCCGATTATGTCTAGTAGTTTGGAATCTGGGGGTGTATTCGGATCCGTGCTAGTATTGCCGGACTCCCCTTCCCATACCACGGATGGCTTAAACAGCCTTTCCAGGAATATGTTAGGTGGGACAGGGTCGCGTTTAGCGCTGGTGCGGGCAAGGATATCCGTCGCTTGATTGTTTCTAGAGCCACATGGTGGAATTCGAGCTCCTCGAACCGAGCTGACATTTTGAGGACGGCGTTACGGTAGGACGCCACTTTAGGATCCTTGGCATCAAAGTCTCCGTTTATTTGTGATATTGCGAGGTTTAAATTTGCTAGGCGTTGAATGTCCATAGAGACTGCAATCCGAAGACCGTGCAGCAGAGCCTCGTATTAGGCTGCATTGTTGGAGTCTGTGTATAATATTTGGAGGACGTACTGGACCGTGTCTCCGGTGGGAGACGTCAGGACTACACCTGCTCCCAATCTGGCCAGCATTTTAGAGCCGTCAAAGTGCATGATCCAGTTAGAGTACGCGCCATACTCTTTAGGGAGTTCGGCTTCTGTCCATTCGGCGACAAAGTCAGCCAGTACTTGCAACTTGATGGCCCATCGTGGTTTGTATGTTATGTCGAACGAAAGGAGCTCGATGGCCCATTTAGCGATCCTGTCCGTAGCATCGCGGTTATTTATTATGTCGTTGAGTGATACTTCGGAGGCCACCGTAATCGAACACTCTTGAAAGTAGTGTCGTAGCTTCCGGGATGCCATGAAGACCACGTATGCTATTTTTTGATAGTGTGGGTATCGGGGTTTGCATGGGGTGAGGACCGTGGATACATAATAAACCGGCTTCTGGAGCAGGAATTTGTATTCGTCAACCTCATGTTCGACGACGAGCACTGCACTTACAACTTGATGTGTTGCAGCTATGTACAGCAGTATAGGTTCGCCAATATTTGGCGCTGTTAGGACTGGATTACTTAACAATAAGGTCTTTATTTCGTCCAGTCCGGCCGCGGCTGCATCCGTCCACACGAAGTGTTCGGTGCGCCGAAGAAGGCGGTAAAGAGGTAATGCCTTTTCTCCTAGCCTGGAGATAAAAAGGCTCAAAGCAGCCACGTATCCAGCTAGTTTCTGGATGTGCTTGAGTTCTATTGGTATAGCCAACTATGACAGAGCTTGGATTTTTGCCGGATTCGCTTCAATTCCTCTATTGGAAACAATTAAGCCCAGCAGTTTCCTAGAGGGGACGCCGAAAAGGCATTTTTTCGGGTTCAGCTTGATGTCGTATGTTCAGAGGTTATCGAACGTAAGCCTCAAGTCGTCTATTAGGGTTTCGACATGTCTTGTTTTTATGACCACGTCGTCCACATATGCCTCCACTGTTTTGCCGATTTGCTTTTCCAGGCATGTTTGAATCATGCGTTGATAGATTACGCCGGCATTTTTAAGCCCGAAAGGCATAGCGTTGAAGCAGAAAGGACCATATGGCGTTACGAAAGTTGTTGCCGCTTGGTCGGACTTTGCCATCTTTATTTGATGGTATCCAGAGTATGCGTCGAGGAAACATAGCGAGCCGTGTGCTGCTGTGGCATCAATGATTTGATCAATGCGAGGGAGGGGAAAGGGATCCTTGGGGCAAGCCTTGTTGAGGTCTTTGAAGTTGATGCATAGGCGCCAGGATTTGTCCTTCTTTGGTACCATTACTAGATTTTCCAGCCAATCCGGATGCTTGATATCTCTGATGAATCCGGCCTTGAGTAGCTTGGCTAGCTCTTCCCCCATGGCTTGCCGTTTGGGCTCTGAAAACCGCCTTAGAGTCTGCTTGACAGGTTTGTATCCTTTTAGTATATTGAGGCTGTGTTCGGCCAGTCTGCGTGGGATGCCCGGCATGTCCGATGGGTTCCAGGCAAAAATGTCCCAATTCTCGCGTAAGAAGTCTTGCAGTGTAGCATCCATTGCGGAGCTCAACTGTGTCCCGATGGAAGCTGTCTTCGTGGGGTCCGTTGGATGGACCTGGAATTTGACTATCTCGTCTACGGGTTTAAATGAGGTGGACTTGGGTCGCTTGTCGAGTATCATGTCGTCCCTGTCCACGGTGGCATGCAGTGTTGTTAGTTCTTCGGTTGCTAGGGCTTCGGATAATGCTTCCAGGGCTAGTGCTGCGGTTTTTTTTTCGGCGTGAAGTGCGACGTCCGGATCACTGGCTAGAGTGATGATTCCATTGGGTCCGGGCATTTTAAGCTTCATGTACCCGTAATGGGGTATAGCTTGAAAGCTTGTAAACGCGTCCCGCCTAAAAGGGCGTGGTATCCGCTGCTGAAAGGGGCCACTTGGAATGTGATTTCTTCAGACCTATAATTCTCCGCGGTGCCGAATACCACATCGAGTGTGATTTTTCCCGCACACCGCGCTTCCCGGCTAGGGATAATTCCCCTGAAGGTTGTGCCGCTTTGTTCAATGCGGCTTTTATCAATTTCCATCTTGTTGAGTGTTTCTTCGTAGATCAAGTTTAATCCGCTTCCGCCGTCCATGAGTACTTTAGTGAGCCGAAAGCCGTCCACGATTGGGCTAAGGACCAGAGCGGCTAGTGCCCGGATGGTCTGGAATCGAGGTTCATCACTGGCATTGAAAGTTATAGCAGTGTCGTTCCACGGATTTATTTTTGCCACATGGCAGATTTTAGCGGAGCTTCAATGAGCTCGCTTGCGCCTATTGTTTGAGGCAAAAGTCTCAAAGACTGTTAGTACCGTATTGTGTTCTTTGGCGGCATGTTGTTCTGCTTTATGGCTTACAAGAAGATCCTCGCCACTTTTTGCTACCTACCGGAGTATCCAACAATGCCCTAAGGCTATGGGTTGGTGTTATGTCTGGCGTACTGTGGAGTTTACATGGCACATTGTGCCATTCTTCCAATACGGTTCCACGCCCTGGGGTGGGCTTTGGTTTCTTGGGGATTGGATCAGCCGACTTACGAGAGTTCGCCCGTTTAGCTCGGACAAAGGTTTTGGTGAGAGCTGGACTATCCCAAAATTTTGTTTAGGTTTTCCAGGCGCTTTCCATCACACAGTACTTCTGTACTATGGTTGCCAAGTCAGCAAAGTGCACTATGTCACGGCGACTTATGGCATTAAGGATTCCTTTGTTCGTATAGTTTTTGCAGAAAAGTGAGACTACGTCCTCCTCACGACAGTCCTTGACCTTATTTAGCACAAGGAGGAATCTGGCCTAGTAGCGATGTACTGTCTCATGGGGCTCTTGTCTGATATGGGAGAGACGGTTTAAGATCGGGTGGGTGGACGTAGCTGAATCCAGATTCTGATCCGATCTAGCGCCTAGGGGCAGGGGAGCTTCCGAGTTCGACACCTCGGGATCCGGGGTGCTGCCCAATTTTTCTGGCCCAATGCCCGATTCTAAGTCCGGGGTCTGGGTCATGTCTTCCCTTGAGCGGGTGTCCGGCTCAGAGATCTCGGTGATCCAGACATAATTTGTCCTCAAAATAGAGGAGTGGTCTGTATGTGGCTCCTCCACTACCGCTATCTCGTGGGTGGCCGGCGGGGATTTAATGTCCCTTTGGTCGGGCTTAAGCCCGATCCGGTCATAGTCTGTAGCGACTCCCAAAGCGGCGATGTGATCCAAGAGCTCATTAAGGGAGGGGAGCTCTATCGGATCCATTTGTTCGGCGAGTTCCGAATTGATGTGAAGGTTATGCGTGATGACCCTAGAGGTCATCGTCGGTGCGACAGCCGATGGGATAGCTATGATGAAGCCGCCAAGTCAGAGAGTTTGTCCTACAGCCAGCGCTCCTCCAGAGGTAATGTTGTCCTTGACATCGAGACGAGCCATCGAGCCTTGCAGCGACGACATAGAGGAACTCTCAATGAAAGCACCAATGTCGGTGTCAAAACCGGCGGATCTCGGGTAGGGGGTCCCGATCTGTGCGTCTTAGGCTGATGGTAACAGGAGGCAAAGGACACAATGTTTACCCAGGTTCAGGCCCTCTCGATGGAGGTAAAACCCTAATTCCTGCTTGATTGATATTAATGATATGAGTTGTCGTGGATTTGTCACGGCAGATGTCCTAAGTGTCAGGACTTAGTCGCGAGGTCAACGCATCTATGTAGTAGCTTGAGAGGGGTTGATCGGGACGAGAGACGCGACACACTAGACAAGGATTTAGACAGCTTCGGGCCCCGGGAAACATCATCCGGAATAGCCCTACATGCTGTTTGTGGCTAGGTCTCATTATGCTCATGAGGGAGTCGCCGCATAAGCCGGCTCCCCCTTTGTGTCTAGCCCTAGATATTGTTTCTTGTTGCCTGTCCCTCTTTGGGGAGCCCTGCCCCTCCTTATATAAGTTAGAGGGGCGGGTTACATGTGGAGTCCTAGTAGGACTAGGACTAGCCTATCTTATACTACAAGCCGGATACAAGTCCGGGTCTTGATTCCTGGTATGGGAAATATTCCTCACACCTTTCTTCTTATGTCGGCCCGCCATCGCATGATCCGGCCTACTGGGCCTTGGGCCTTGTCGTCCGTTTGACCCGCCGTCGGGGCCATCCGTGAGTCGCCAGGCTCGTGAGTCGCTAGACTCGTAAGTCGCCAAACCTCCGGTGGGTTACCAGTGAAACGCCAAGTCCCAGCCGGGTCATCCATCCGGCCGGGTCATACCGCGGGGTATATCCCCGACATTAGCCCCCAGTTTAATTTGGATTTATCCTTGTTAAACTGATCCTGCAAAATAACTAAAGAACAAATTTGACAGGTTGTGCTCCGGGTTAAATACTCTTGTAAGCCGGCACTGGACATCTTTAAGTCCTTGTCCTTTCCTTGTTGATATAAATATGTCCATAACCTCATAGAAAAATCTTCTTTAACAGATATGCTTCAACTTTGTCAATGCAAAAAATCTAGATACTTCTTTTGAAAAATCCGGGTTAACAGGCCAGCTTCAGAATCAATTTGCTGACATTGGTCTTCTTGTAGAGAAATATTGTAAGAAATAATCCACTTGAGTCGGCTTCCAAAACGCCGGCTTAAAAAGTATTAGTCTTGAAATACTCATCTGACTTTCAACCGGCTTAAAGATGTAGATCTTGCCGATTTAAGATTGCCAAAATTGTCGGCTTATAAACGAATGATACCGGGTCATGTAATTGTTGCTGATGTCGGGTCATAATCTTATGATGATGCCGGGTCATAAACTTTGCAGATTTCTTCGATAATAATATAATACCCGATTTGCTCAAAACTGAGGATTTGAAGTTATTCCTCCCTTATATGCATATCACCTGTAGCCCCAAGTACCGGGTTGTCATGCTTGCAGCAACGTGGGACTTGCAATTGCCTTATGCTCATAAAACTTCAACCAGTGTAGCCCCCAAGGACCGGGTCATTATGTAATAATGAGTAGGAACTTTGTAAATATTATCATGTAAACTGGAGCAGCAACATGTAGCCCCCAAGGGCCGGCTCAGTAAGATATTACTGAGCTAGGACTTTGTATATAATTCATTGATAATAACATAATATGATGTAATATCCACCATGGGGCTTGAACCCACGCCCACAAGGTTAAGAGCTTTGTGCTTTACCAACTGAGCAATGGATCCATCAATATAATGGATTAAGACTTGTATACCTTGAACTGTTATAGGAGCAATTGGTAGCCCCCAAGGGCTGGCTCATTACGATGTGATGAGTCGGGTCTTCAATGAGGTGAGCAAAAAAATGACTTTGCATTAGCCCCCAAGTGTCATGGTGCATGCTTGCAGCGACATGAGACTTGCATATTTGATGTAACCTCAATTTGAATAATGTAGCCCCCAAGTGCCGGGTCGTAAGCCTGCAGCGACTCGAGACTATTTCCTCCATTGTAAAATAAATCATGCCCATTGATAAAAATAATAGCCGTTGCGCTAAAGAGACTTTGAAAACCTCAATCATAACATTGGTTATTGATAATCACAATAGAAATCCAGCCATGTTGGCTATTCAAGATTTGAATAATATAATCCGGTATGAAAACCTCAGTCATTCAATATCATCATGAAAATCCAGCCAGTTTTGGCTATTAAAGATTTGAATACCTCATCGGTTGACAAGTAAATCCGGAGTTTAAATACCTGGCGGCTCTTGGCCGATGACGACTTAATGCGCATTCATTGTAAGCCGGAATTTTTGTAACCCGGTGGCCTATAGCCTTTGAGAAAATCAATAATTGATAACCCTTTTAAGACACCAATCTTGGACTGAAGCATTTATATAAGTCATAGTTCTGCAAATCCTGCACAGAGTTCAAACAACATGTGCCCTGGCGACTTAACGTCAAAAGCCAGGGCGGGTAACCACCCAAATGTAGTCTTATCCTGCACACAAGTAGATCACAAGATCCCTATGATCCTTTGAATGATACTGCCGGCTTATGTGACCCGGACAGTGAAGTTGATAACTCATGTTTGTAAGAGCCGGCACATATGATATTTGTGACGACTCAAATATTTGCGATTATATAAAAACAGATAATATTTTTGAGGCTTCTGATTCGAATACGATCAGTAAACCGTTCCAAAGGGGTTAAGCTAAGATTCGAATAAGATCATATAGCCCCCAATGGCGTTGGTGTTGTCGATCAAAGTGGGTATTGACATCTATGTTCTCTTTGGTTTGAATACGACCTATGTTTGAATAGGAAGCCCCCAAATGACCTTAAAAGTTGTTTAACGACGCTGATTCGAATACGATCCACGTCGATTCCCAAAGGGGTTGAGCCATGATTCGGATATGATCAAGAAGCCCCCAAGTAGGTTTAGCAGTTTGCTAATAAAAAGGGTATCGACAGCTATGTTCTCTTTGGTTCGAATACGACCTATGTTTGAACAGGAAGCCCCCAAGTGACCATATAAGTTTTGACATTGTGCCGATCAAGAGGGTACTGATAGCTATGCTCGATGAGCAGGAAGCCCCCAAGTGATCATAATAAGATAAGCCGTAAGGCAGGATACCCAAGTTTGAACCGCGCATCATGGCAGCAAGTTCTTTTTGGCAACCTTTAATTTTTCTAAGAACTCGAACTTGCGAGAGATTAATTCTTTTCGAACCGGAAGTTTAAACCGGATGTGAAAGCTTCAAAACTTTGTGAGAGATAAATTTACCTTGAGCCGGATTTGAGAGCATCAAAGCTCTGTGGTAAATAAATTTCCCTTGAACCGGATATTAAGAGCTTCAGTGCTTGGTGGGAGAGAGATGTCCCTTGAACCGGATTTTAAACCGGAATCCTTCTTTTTAAACCGGACATTTTCTGACGGCCTTTAAATATTCGCCAATAAAGAAGTAGCCTCCACGGCCGGGTTATCTTCCCTGCAATGACCCGGAGTTCTTGAATTCATTGAAACCGGCTAATTTTGCCGAGCCATACCATTGTAGCCCCCGAGTCTCAAGATGACCCGAAGAGTTGGCTTGAGATTCTCCATATTTGACCATAGCAGAAGGTGTATATCATTGGCGTTGATAACGCGATGTGAATCCACAGAAGGTTGAGGTGACTACGGCGGGTTATAAATGATCCCGTATGAGCCGTGTCAGCAACTCGGCCAATGGTTCCTTCCAACTGGCTGTTAGAGGTTTAACCAAACTGTAGTGGCAGCGACTTGTGCGCCTGCCCATTGAACCATCCAGTGCAGACGGCGACTGATAATATATGATAATTTGCCTCCAATTTGTTGGAAAAAAATGGGCTTCCCAAGCAGTGACTTGCTCCTACTTAACAAACAGCTCATGCAGATAGGTGCGGCCCGGTATGTTGATGTAGATCAGGCCGCGAGAGACGGACAGCAAAAATGACCGCAGCTTCAGAGGCGGCACAGACAGATGAGTCAGCCACGGCGTTGTAAACCGGCGTGGACGGGCGAATTAGCCACATCATATTGATGTAAACCGGTCTGCAGAATGACGGTTTGCACATATATTCGTCGATCTTGATGGCATGATAGATACTTACCGCATTTATAATGGTGGCGCGAGTTTATACACCCATGACATAGCCATAGCTTTTGCAGTGAACATTGTCCTGCATAAACAATATTGCAGACCAAGGCAAAGGTAAACTTGTTCTTTGACAAAAATAATATGTGCTAAAAATATATTTTAGATGGATATCACCTGATGTGTTTAGGCCGAAAATAATCCGCCATGAAGTTGATGATCACTAGGTGAAACTGAAATCCCTCACGGGTGAATCGGCCGCGGGAACAAACAGATAAACCAGCCATGGCGTTTGTAAGCCGGTGCGGACAAGCAAGTTGTCCTCCATGTTGTAAGCCGGTGACGACGCGTGAACTGGCCGCGAGGGCGGACGGACGAGTCGTCCGTGGCGTTGTAAGGTGGTGCTGACGGGCGAGCCGGTCAGCGCGTTAATGTAAACCGGACCGCAGGGGCGATGGTGGTATTTTTTGCCGGATGCTGACGCTGGATAATAAATAGTGCTGCTTTTGTTTTTTGACAAAAGAGTTAATTGGTTCTGTGTCTTCTAGTGCCTGAGCTCTCCACATAACCCGGCCGACACTTTTTGAGCCAGAATTTTTGGAACCAGAACTTCTGGATAATCTGGCCGGAACCTTTGATAATCCGGAACTTTTTTTACCGGAACCTCTTGATAATCCGGCCGGAACTTTTCATAATCCGGAATTTTTGAACCAGAACATCTTGATAATCCGGCCGGAACTATTCTGTAGCCTAAGTCAGAACTCTTTGATGACTCGAACGGAACCTTTCGGTGATTCGGCTGGAACCCTTCGGCGATTCGGACCGAACTTTTCGTCGAGGCGATCGGAACTCTTTGGTGATTCAGACGGAACCTTTCGTCGAGGCGGTCGGAACCTTTTGCTGATTCAGACGGAACCTTTCGTCGAGGTGGTCGGAACTTTTCGCCGATTCAGACGGAACCTTTCGTCGAGGCGGTCGGAACTTTTTCGGCGATTTAGACGGAACCTTTCGTCAAGGCAGTCGGAACTTTTTCGGTGAGCCAGCTGGAACTCTCCGACAAGTCGACCGGAACTTCTTCAATAAGCTGGGCGGAGCTTCTCGATCCCTGGGATAGCGCCCTTCAAGAACTCAACACCATCGAGCGCGAGCCCCATGGTGGGCGCCAACTGTCGTGGATTTGTCACGGCAGATGTCCTCAGTGTCAGGACTTAGTCGCGAGGCCAACGCATCTATGTAGTAGATAAAGAGGGGTTGATCGGGATGAGAGACGCGACACACAAGAGCAAAATTTAGACAGCTTCGGACCCCAGGAAACATCATCCGGAATAGCCATACATGCTGTTTGTGGCTAGGTCTCATTTTGCTCATGAGGGAGTCGCCGCATAAGCCGGCTCCCCCTTTGTGTCTAGCCCTAGATATTGTTTCTTGTTGCCTGTCCCTCTTTGGGGAGCCCTGCCCCTCCTTATATAAGTTAGAGGGGCGGGTCACATGTGGAGTCCTAGTAGGACTAGAACTAGCCTATCTTCTACTACAAGCCGGATACAAGTCCGGGTCTTGATTCCTTGTATGGGAAATATTCCTCACACCTTTCTTCTTAAGTCGGCCCGCCATCGCATGATCCGGCCTACTGGGCCTTGGGCCTTGTCGTCCGTTTGACCCACCGTCGGGGCCATCCGTGAGTCGCCAGGCTCGCGAGCCGCTAGACTCGTAAGTCGCCAAACCTCTGGCGGGTTACCAGTGAAACGCCAAGTCCCAGCCGGGTCATCCATCCGGCCGGGTCATACCGCGGGGTATATCCCCGACATGAGTAGTACAAGAGTAGATCTACCAAGAGATTGTAGAGGCTAAACCCTAGAAGCTAGCCTATGATGATAATGATTGTGATCGTCCCTCTAAGGACTAAACTCTCCGGTTTATATAGACATCGGAGAGGGCTAGGGTTTACATGGAGTCGGTTACAAGGAAGGAAATATAATATCCGGATTGCCAAGCTTGTCTTCCACACGAAGGAGAGTCCCCTCCGGACACGGGACGGTGTCTTGAGTCTTGTATCTTCACGCCCCAACAATCCGGACGAAGTATATAGTCCGGCTATCCGGATACCCCCTAATCCAGGACTCCCTCACCCTTCACCAGTCTTTTTCTCCCTCTGTCGTGCGCGGCGGCGGCGCATCTACCAGGGAGGTCACGAGAGGGGTGAGTTTCTTCGTTCCTTCTCTGTCTCACAGCCATATCATTGATCTTGCTTGCTCTAGCGCTAATTCTGATTTGGAAAAGTAGATCCTGATCAAACTTGGTATAGATTTGTGGTGCACGCATGGAATTGTTTGCTGCTGCTTGAGGAGGTAATAAATCTTTCTAGAGGCCCAAAGATTCAGGTCACCTTTCTAGGTATTTCAATTTCAGGCTTGCATTATTTCTAGAGGCCCAAAAATTCAGTTGACCTTTCTAGGTATTTCAATTTTAGGCTTGCATTATTTCTAGAGGCCCAAAGATTCAGTTCACCTTTCTAGGTATTTCAGTTTCAAGCTTGCATTATTTCTAGAGGCCCAAAGATTCAGTTCACATTTCTAGGTATTTTAGTTACAAGCTTGCATTATTTTTAGAGGCCCAAAGATTAAGTTCCCAGACGACGGCAAGCGGCCCAGCTACCCATGCCGGTGTCGACCTCAACTCGCAAGGGCTGACGTCGGAGGGGTTCCCGGGACTTGGGCTCTATAGAGCCTTCCTCCAGAGCGATGATGGCGAGCTCCTCCCTCGGTGTGTGAGGGCCTCCGGGCTCCCTCCCTATCGTGAATGACTTCCGTGATGAGTTAGCTCATTCTTTGTTTCATGAAGTGTTTTTTTATTTTGTGAAGCTTGATTGACGACTTGTATGTTTAAGTGGGATATCTCATTTGTACGGACAAAGTAAAAATTATCATGTTTTGCATGCTTGATTTGTATAGATGGTTGGTTTATGTCAATTGTGAGCGGGAGGAGGCCACAGAAGAGCCGGCCACACCAAGAGGGTGCTTGGATCCAAGGGACTTATTTTAGTCTGACTAAAAATAGTCTCTTTAAGAGGCTAAAGTTCCAAGCAACCCTTACTAAAGAGGGGCTAAAACTAGTCTTGAGACTAAAAATTTTTAGTCAGGGGTACCCCTACTAAAATGTGGATTAGTCCTCTCTCTCCTCATTTAAATCCTCTCCTTTAACACAGGCGAGTTCTTGATTGGAGGGTTTGGAGGATAATAATGCTCATTAACTTGATTTTAGTCTCTTTAGTATTTGGATCCAAGCATGGGTGAGGCTAGCAAGTTTTAGACCCACTACTTTTAGTCATGGAACTAAAAAGTATCCAAGCACCCTCCAAAACCGGCAGGAAATAGGGTCCAAAGTAGTCAAATGATTGAGATAGAGCATTTATGTCAATCTAACCCTGCCATCCATACACCTGTTTGGTTTAGAGTTAGTTCAGGGTTAGAATCTAACTCTAACCTCTAACTGAGTTAGAGTTCTCCTCATCTCGGTTCATCACCATCATACTTTCCCCATTCCCGTGTTTTCAGTATCCTGTGAATCAAAGAGGTCATCGTCAGTGCGACAGCCGATGGGGCAGCCATGATGAAGCCACCAACTCGGAGAGTTTGGCCTACAGCCAGTGTTCCTCCAGAGGTAATGTTGTCCTTGAAAACGAGACGAGCCATCGAGCCTTGCAGCGATGACATAGAGGAACTCTCAATGAAAGGGGTAGGGGGTACTGATCTGTGCATCTTAGGCTGATGGTAACAGGAGGCAAGGGACACAATGTTTACCCAGGTTCGGGCCCTCTCGATGGAGGTAAAACCCTACTTCCTCCTTGATTGATATTGATGATATGAGTAGTACAAGAGTAGATCTACCACGAGATTGTAGAGGCTAAACCCTAGAAGCTAGCCTATGATGATAATGATTGTGATCGTCCCTCTAAGGACTAAACTCTCCGGTTTATATAGACACCGGAGAGGGCTAGTGTTTACATGGAGTCGGTTACAAGGAAGGAAATATAATATCCGGGTCGCCAAGCTTGTCTTCCACGCAAAGGAGAGTCCCCTCCGGACACGGGACGGTGTCTTGAGTCTTGTATCTTCACGCCCCAGCAATCCGGACGAAGTATATAGTCCGGCTCTCTGGATACCCCCTAATCCAGGACTCCCTCACCCTTCACCAGTCCTTTTTCTCCCTTTGTCGTGCGTGGCGGCGGTGCATCTACTAGGGAGGTCGCGAGAGGGGTGAGTTTGTTCGTTCCTTCTCTGTCTCACGGCCATATCATTGATCTTGCTTGCTCTCGCGCTAATTCTGATTTGGAAAAGTAGATCCTGATCAAACTTGGTATAGATTTGTGGTGCACGCATGGAATTGTTTGATGCTGCTTGAGGAGGTAATAAATCTTTCTAGAGGCCCAAACATTCAGGTCACCTTTCTAGGTATTTCAATTTCAAGCTTGCATTATTTCTAGAGGCCCAAAGATTCAGTTCACCTTTCTAGGTATTTCAATTTCAGGCTTGCATTATTTCTAGAGGCCCAAAGATTCAGTTCACCTTTCTAAGTATTTCAGTTTCAGGCTTGCATTATTTCTAGAGGCCCAAAGATTTAGTTCACCTTTCTAGGTATTTTAGTTACAGGCTTGCATTATTTTTAGAGGCCCAAAGATTAAGTTCCTAGACGGCGGCAAGCGGCCTTGCTACCCATGACGGTGTCGACCTCAACTCACAAGGGCCAGCGTCGGAGTGGTTCCCGGGGCTTGGGCTCTACAGAGCCTTCCTCCAGAGCGACGATGGCGAGCTCCTCCCTTGGTGTGTGAGGGGCTCCGGGCTCCCTCCCTATCATGAATGACTTCCGTGATGAGTTAGCTCATTCTTTGTTTCATGAAGTGTTTTTTTATTTTGTGAAGGTTGATTGACGACTTGTATGTTTAAGTGGGATATCTCATTTGTATGGACAAAGTAAAAATTATCATGTTTTGCATGCTTGATTTGTATAGATGGTTGGTTTATGTCAATTGTGAGCGGGAGGAGGCCACAGAAGAGCCGGCCACACCAAGAGGGTGCTTGGATCCAAGGGACTTATTTTAGTCTGACTAAAAATAGTCTCTTTAAGAGGCTAAAGTTCCAAGCACCCCTGACTAAAGAGGGGCTAAAACTAGTCTTGAGACTAAAAATTTTTAGTCAGGGGTACCCCTACTAAAATGTGGATTAGTCCTCTCTCTCCTCATTTAACTCCTCTCCTTTAATACAGGTGAGTTCTTGATTGGAGGGTTTGGAGGATAATAAATGCTCATTAACTTGATTTTAGTCTCTTTAGTATTTGGATCGAAGCATGGGTGAGGCTAGCAAGTTTTAGTCCCACTACTTTTAGTCATGGAACTAAAAAGTATCCAAGCACCCTCCAAATCCGGCAGGAAGTAGGGTCCAAAGTAGTCAAATGATTGAGATAGAGCATTTATTGTCAATCTAACCCTGCCATCCATACACCTCTTTGGTTTAGAGTTAGTTCAGGGTTAGAATCTAACTCTAACCTCTAACTGAGTTAGAGTTCTCCTCGTCTCGGTTCATCGCCGTCATACTTTCCCCATTCCTGTGTTTTCAGTATCCTGCGAATCAAAGAGGCCCTTTTTTTGCGGGAAAAATCAAAGAGGCCCTTAGTAGGTCCGGTCATTTTTTATAAACGTGTTATGTCCAAAATTTAATGAACGTGCTCCGATTTCCATGAAAATAATCCGGTTTCATGTAGTAATTCATTGATTTATTTATTCTTCTGCGGGGGGTTTGCATGTAATTCATGAGGTCTGAAATGTAAAGTACCCCGGCATATGCTCCGAGTCGTGCATGCACTACGACCCATATGCTCTATGTCCCACATGTCGGCGAATGGGAGCACGTGGAAATATCCTAGGAGTACATATAGGAGGATAAATGCGTGAAAAAATATGTACTGTGAAGCGTAGCCGCGGTTCGAAAAGGAGACCTAAAGTGATGACAGCTATAGGTCGCACGCACCCAACTAGTGGTAATAGACATACGACTAATTTTTCCCTCAAAAAAAGAGGCACGAGTGCTCAGTACTCCTATTATATAAACATGAGTCCCATCTGACAACAGCGTCCATGCTACAGCTAGCTCTCCTCCCTCGTTTCTCTCTTCTAATTCTAAACTCGGCCGACGCCTGGTGGGCGGGGTGGGTTTGCTCAAATGCGACCCCACCTCACAGTGAAAACATTATGACTGGAATAAAAATGCCATATACTCCCTCCGTCCCATAATGTAAGATGTAGTGTAGTGTCAAAAAACGTCTTACATTATGGGACGGAGGAAGTATAAGCCTTTTTAGATACTATTTCAAATGTAATACAGCATACAGATGTATGTAGACATAGTTTAGAGTGTAGATTCACTCATTTTGCTCTGTATGTAGTAGTCACTTGCTGGAATCTTTAGAAAGGCTTATATTTGGGAACGGAGGGAGTACTATACTAATAAAGCATTAAGGCCACGAGGCGGTGCAGTGTTGGTTACAGGAGGCAAGAAGAAGAGATGCATCCATCGACGACGTCCACCTCCTCGACTCAGGGCACCGGCCCACCGAATGGCTCCTAAGTAGCAGTGGCTTTCGTGGTCAGGTCGATGTGCTTCTGAACAATGGCGTCCAAAGATTCTAGCCGCTGGAAGAAGGCCAACGTCTTTCTGTCCTCGCTTGCCTTGTAGTGGCCTATGTAGACGATTTCCTCGTAGACGTGGATGTGCAGGTCGACGGTTTCTTGCATGGCGAGGCACTGCATGGCAAGCGCGGCCTCGAGGTGCACATTCTTTGTCGCGACCTCTGGCACCTGCAGGGCCACCAGGGCTTGAAAGAGTTCGTCACCATGGAGGCCGATGAGGGTGGCAAGCAATGAGGATCCTGGGCGCGCGGGCTGGAGCAGTATGGCAAGGTCATCCACGCGCTTCTTGACGGCGGTGAACTTGCGGATGGAGTTGACCATCATGTCGTCCATGCGAGAGGCGGAGTCGGCATCGGCGATGGCTAAGATGCCTGCGGTCGCCAGCACCATCTGGAAACACTGCACGGTGTGGGGCCGCAGGCCTGCACCTTGGATGATTTGGTACAGCCAACTGCCGCTCGCGTCCATCGCCTCCATAGGTGCTTGTGACTTCTGGTCACTTGGTCTTGGATTGGAGTGAGCAGTGTTGCGCAGAGACTTGGGAGTAGATGGATTGGAGTGGTGGGGCGCCTTTATTATATGAGAGTCCAAACTCTGTTGCATTCACAACGTGCTGGCTCTATTCTGCTTCTCCAATTAATTCCCTCTATATGTAATTGAGGATGCATCATTGACCGTTCAACATCTCGAGAACTGCTACCCTCTCCCTCCTTGGCATTCAAGCACCTATGGACCCGTCGACGACGAGGTGCCTATGGTGACTTCGTAAATTTCAAGATGATAGTGTCGTGCATGTGTGCGTTCATAGGGGTGAGTGTATGCGCGTGTATATGAGTGCTTGCGTCTAAAACGTAAATGCGTGTCAAAAAGAGACTAGTCAGTATACTCAATATTGTGCACCTCGGAGAGGAAAACGATAGAACTAGTACGTATTTATTTACGGTGCAGATTCACTCATTTTTCTCCATATGTACTCCGTCTCGGTGTAGTCTAGTCACTTGTTGAAATCTCTAGAAGGGCAAATACTCCTTTCTGGTTTACAGGGCCATACTAGCAAGTAGTTGTACGTACTAGTACAATAGTGGGCTCACATAGAAATTTTGTCTCATGCAAGAGCCTGTCTATATGCTTGCTCCAATGTTCGCAACTGCAACGTTCGGTTTGCACTTGGCCCTTCGCCTCTTCGAGAAGACGAACAATGATGTTACTACTACTGCTTCTATAGTGTCGAATCCACTGCTGCATGTCCGTCCACCGCGAGCGGGACGGATAGCTTGTTGTAGAAGTACTACTAAGCAAAATCCTATCCTCGTTTGCGAGCAACCGCACGCATGGGCGAGGGAGAAGACGTGTAGTAAAATCAAGCTTCTCCTCGTTGTACGAGTTGATGCGACACATCATAGCACTGGCCCCACATGCTTGCCTCTAAGCTTGGCTGAAAGACCCACAGTGTACAATATATTTGCTGCAACCTCTAACATTTACCCACCACAAATTAAAATATATGTGGCCGTATGCATCGTTCTGATGCAGAGGCCGGGGAGTCCCCCCTTTTCGGAAAAAAACAAATTAAAAATATATATATTCCTGTCTTGACCAGATGAGCATGCAAACTACAATCACCAGGGTGACAGGTAGGGCCAGAAGACTATTTTAATTTTAAAAAAAACTTCGAGACGGCCACATAGCATGGAGCCGACCCAATGATTTTAGGCTTACAGGCACGGTACACGCTATCCTAGACTACTCTACACATGAAACTGCCACACGAGCGTCCGGGCTGCGCTTGGCTCTTCGCCTCTTCGGGAAGTCGAACAATGATGGAGTACTACTGCACTGGAGGAGTACTACAGTACGCTTATGGCCATCTGACACCGGTTGAACTGCTGCATGTCCACTGCGTGCGGGAGGGAGATCGTGTAGGGAAAGGTTCTCCTAGTCTTGCCATCCACCACGCTCATGGGCGAGGGAGGGACGCGCCTGCCTTTGCGTGTATGACAGGTGGGCCCGACAGGTGTGTGGCCAACCTGTCATACAGCCAAAGGCAGGTGCAGTTAAGTCCGCGAGGGAGAGGATAATCAAACTACTCATTGATGTACGACTTGACGCGACACATCAAAGCACTGCACTCGATATATTTCAATAATTTGCATTTACCGATGCATTAATTACAACGCATGCATGCATGTCGTGACTCTCCTTTTGATACTTGCATGTGTTGATTTAATGCACCTTGAAGTAGTATAAAATATGTGACGGTAAAGCTTTGTAATACCCCGGCCCAAGTCGAGAGATGGTTGTGCACGAGGAGGGCAAGATCATGCAGACCGAACAGGACCCGACGATGGAGCTCTCTAAGGTCTCGATGGACCTCACCGTGCTCCACTGCCCCTTGTGCCTCCGCCCCTTGACGCCTCCAGTGTATGAGGTTCGAATACACCTCATCCGTTCGGCTAATTGAGCAAGGTGCAGGTTTCTTGATTGATGTGTTGTTCGATTGATTTCTGCAGTGCAAGGGAGGGCACCTGGCCTGCGCGGACTGCCGCGTCGAGCGCCCCGGGAACCAGCGGTAGTGCCAGAAGTGCGAGCGCGGCGGTGGCTTCAACATGCGGAACACGGCGGTGGACTCCGTCCTTTTGTCGGTGAGGGTGGAGTGTAACACCCACGATGTGGCTATATCTCCCACGTGTCGAAGCACGACTTAGAGGCATAACTGCATTGTGGTTTTGTCGCAAGAAGGGTCATCTTCACACAATCCCATGTAATGAACAAGATTGGGATAAAGAGTTGGCTTACAATCGCCACTTCACACAAGTACTTAAATAAATCATACATCATTCAGAGTACACACATAGTCCGACTACGGACGAAGCCAAAAGAAAAGAAGATAACCCAACTGCTAGATCCCCGGTCGTCCCAACTGGGCTCCACTACTGATCAACATGAAACGAAACATAGCAACAACTAAGATCTTCGTTGAGCTCCCATCTGAGCTAGGTAGCATCCTCTGCACTGGTATCATCGGCACCTGCAGCTGTTGTGATAGTATCTGGTGAGTCACAAGGACTCAGCAATCTCAAAACCCGCGAGATCAAGACTATTTAAGCTTATGGGTAAGGAATGGATAAGTGGTGAGGTTGCAGCAGCGACTAAGCATGATATGGTGGCTAACATACGCAAATTAGAGCAAGAAGAGAAGCAAAGGAACAGTCGTGAAGCTAGCAATGATCAACAAGTGATCCTGAACTCCTACTTACGTCAAACATAACCCAAAACCATGTTCACTTCCCGGACTCCGCCGAAAAGAGACCATCACGGCTACACACGCGGTTGATGCGTTTTAGTTAAGTCAAGTGTCAAGTTCTCTACAACTGGATATTAACAAATTCCCATCTGCCACATAACCGCGGGCACGGCTCTCGAAAGTTTATACCCTGCAGGGGTGTCCCAACTTAGCCCATCACAAGCTCTCATGGCCAAGCAATGGTTTGCTAGGAAGGGTGAAAAGGTTAGAGGCTGACATGGCAATATAGGAGGCATGGTAAACAAGTGATAGGTAGCGCAGCAGAGCGATAGAACGAAGCAACTAGGAAGCAAAGATAGAAGTAATATCGAGGGTAATGGTCATCTTGCCTGAGATTCCGCTAGGAAGAAGAACGAGTCCATGAAGAAGACAAACGGACGTAGTCGAATGAATCCTCACAACTCCGGAATGAAACCAAAGCTAACGAGAGAAGCAAACCAGAAAGAAGCAAAACAACATGGTAAACACACAGGCATAAACATGGCATGATGCACAATCAAGTATGATGCATGTCCGGTTTAATGAGGCATGACATGGCAAGGTGAAACAAACAACACTACAATTTAAGTGGAGCTGAATATGCAACGAGTTGCATATTGACGGAACACCACATCAATTATTTAGTTTCTCTCTAAGTTATGAACAAGACAAGATTAAATGTTGGTTAACATGGCAAGAGGTGAAGCATAATTAAACTACATATTTAGGCAAGTTTAAATGAGGCTGGAAACACAAACAACACTTCTGTAAAATCCCCATGTTATTTAGCAATTTAAAGCAAGCAACAATTTTAAACATTTTAATTGTTGTTATCATGATGCAGATGACATATTCAAGTTTTATGCAATTTTTATGAAAATGTTGACAAGAGCATGTTATGAAGCATTTGTCACCGTGGCGGAACGAAACGGGTGCCACGGCAACTACAACGGAAATGGTGCCACGGCAACATTCCGGTTCCGATAACTCAATTTAGATGTCGGTGCAAAAGAACGTGTGGAGAGCGTGCCATGCAAGATGGTGGGGTGATCCCGGTTACCGGGTTCCCACGTGTCGACGACAAGGCAATGAGGAACGCGCAAGGAACAACTCAGACATGGTGCAAACACGGGCATCTCATACAACATGCATTCATTCACGGCGGTCGCCTCGGGGTTATACCTTTGAAGCGTGCATACGGGGCGGAACGCGTTCGTCGAAGGAAGTAGTGGTACATGGATTGTAGTGGAAGTAGTGGTTCACGTGGCGACGGTAGTGGAAGTAGACGTTCACGGGTCGTCGTGGGAAGTAGTTGTACACGGATCTTGTCGGATCCACAGCGACGGTAGACGTACACGGTTCGTAGATGTTCGGGTCGATGGTAGAGGAACTTGGTGGTCCATGTAGTCGAACTAGCGCATCCGAAGGGATACTTGGTGAATCCGAAGTAGAGGTACACTTGTTGAAGCGGGACTTGGCGCATCCACGGTATTCGGGCGTAGTGGTACTCATTTCGTAGACTAACTTGACGGGACATGGTTGTCGTGGTACTTGACGTTCACGGGGTCTCGGTCTTTGCCATGGTACAGTGGCTCCATGAACACAACAGGGCCAGATGGATGCAAGGCCATGGCGGCAACGGGTCAGAGCGCTCGACAGTAACCGAACAGGTGCTCGAGGACAGGGGCGCTCGGGGCAGCGGTGTGCAAGACGCAGGTGGAGGGGTTGATGGCGACGGGCGGCGAGGTCGGCTGCTTGCTAGAGGTGGGGAGCTCCGGCAACGACGAACTGCAGGAGGTCGGCCCTGGAGCGTCGGTGCTCGAGGCGAGGAGCAGGAGACGACGCAGACGAAGTCGTGGGGCGCGGGGACCTGCTCCGTTGAGGCAGGAGGGGGCCAGGGTGCACGGAGCAGCGACGGTCGCCGGAGGCGAGGACGCGGGGTCGAGGCAGAGGCGACCGGCAAGGCAGGAGCAGAGCAGCAACCGCGGCGGGACTTGCGCCTCGATGAAGAGCAGCAGCAGCGTGCGGCTCCAGGAGAGGGCGTAGAGGAAGGAGCTCCAGTGCGGTTCCCATTCGTCTTGGTCGCCGGTCGGCACTGCGTGGAGGAGCAGGGGGAGTGGCGGTCAGGGACGGGGCAAGGGCGCGGGGAGCTCCTCTCCCTGGCGATGAGTGTGTTGCGAGCGGCGGCGCGAGGGAATGAGGAGGAGGGATCGAGGGAGAGATGCTGAGGGGATCGGGCAGGGGGGTTCGGGCTAGGGTTAGGAGGGATTGGTGGGGGCGGCTGGGCCTTGGCCTTGGGCCGGCGCGGGAGGTTGGGAGGCCCAGGCTGCTGGGCTCCTTCTCTCTCTCTCTTTTCAAAATAGAAAATAAAGAGAAAGAAAAAGGGAAGAAAAGAAAGGTTAGAGCAAGAGTTGGGCATGGGGATAATTTCCACGGACTCGTAAAAAATGTGCATGGTCCATGAAAAATAGGAGTGGCAAGATTGCAGGAATTAAATTCAAAGCCATTTGAATTTAATTCAAAAGGTTTGAGCAAGGACTAGTAATTAGAGGTTTCAAAAAAATGTTGGGATTTTTGGTGGAGCTCCGGAAGATGATGAAAGAATAAATGGCAAAGTTGGAGATCAAGAATTAAAACCACAAAGGCATTAGGATATTTTGTAAGTGTGTTTGCGGTAAATCCAAATAATTGGAATATTTACTATAGCTCTCTAAATATCGAGAGGATATGTTTTAAAGAGAATCACCATGTGAATTCCCTCGATATAAATAGATCAACAATCTATGCAATTTATTTAGGTGAGTTTTAAAAATTAATGATATGATGGCATGATGACATGATGCAATGCAAGAGATGGCATGACGAATGCACAAACAAAACAAATCACACGACAAAACTCGGAATAGCTGGAAGTCTTCTGGAGCGCCGGGCTCGGGGTGTTACAACACTCCACCACTACAAGAGGATCTCGTCCCGAGATCTAGGATGGCACCAGAGAGAAACGGAAGTGGAAGAGAAGAGGGTAAACTAAGTTGCTTCTTTGACAAACGAGTGAAACCACGAACCTTGAGAGGTTGAGCAATTTAAAAGAAAGAGTACAATAGAGATGAACGAGATTGCAAACAATCCATTAGAAAAGAGGAACTAGGAACATTACGAGAACTTGAAGATTGCAAAGACACGAACCAAGAGTTTAATGGACAAGATAGAATTCGAAACCACTCTGGTTAAAACAAGATGAGAGAGAAAGAATTCGGGCAGCACCCTGGTTGAACATGGAAGGAATAGAACATGAACTTGAGAAGATGGAATGATACTTGATGAAATCAACTACACACTGCCTCCGGAACTATTGAAAGAATGGCACATTGGGTAAGAAAGATTTCAGATAGCACTCAGGTTGAAAAGAGAGGCAAAACTTGATAAGATGAAAGAACTTGAAAAGATGACACAACACTCCGGTTAAATGGATAAGCACGAAAAGAACACGATCCTCACAATTCGCGATGATGAGTGAAGAGAGCAACATCACAATGCCTCCGGAAGAAATAATAGAAGATAGATCATTGGAATAAGAGAATGGAGAAGAAAAAGCAACTTCTGCCACAAATGAGCTTGGAAAGAACCCTTCCAAGAAGGTTACAACGGGGTTGTTGGAAAACCAACAACGAAACGAATAAGTTTGTAGTGGGCTTATGGAAAACATCTCAAGACTATGAGGTGACAACCGGCCACTAATGGAAACCATTGATTTGATTGAGAGCACCAAAGAGATGAAAAACTTCTTCACCGAGATGAGAAGGAGAAAATTGGATCATTGATAAGCACCACAAATAGCAACATTCCTTAGGGAAGGCTGTAGGTGAAATATAACCCAAGATAACTCCAACGAAGAGATTAATGGATTTAAAATACCTCAATCTTGACAACTTGAATCACCAAGGTTAATTGTCAAGAGTGACATAAGACTACCTCAAAAGATAAGGTAGAAAGAATTGCACTTCGGAATGCAAGATGAAGAATGCTTGAACGCCTCACAACAAAGCATGTGTTGAACACCATGTTTAATTTTGAGTATAGCTTAGCGGGTCATAACTTCGAGAGAAATCTTGAAGAACAAATGAAGAATGAAAGGAATCCTTGACGAACCACCATGAAGAGCCTCCATGAAGAACTCCGGTAATAAAAAGATGATAAAAAGAAAGAGAAGTTGAAAACACAAGGTGAAGCCTTGCGATGATTTAGATGGAGCTTCGCGATGAGATAACCAAGAAAGCTTGGAACTCCAGAAAAAAAGAGGAACAACTAGGAACCGAGAATTACTTCATCATGAACAATCTTCGGAAGAAAAGAATTGAATCACCTCGAGGAATAAGAATAAGATTTATTGTATGCTTATCTTTCATCAAAATTAAATTGATGACAAGCAGCAGATAGGCATGCTACTTATTCTCGTAGAAAGGATTAAAAGGGATATAGCGTAAACTTGAGAAGGTATTAATGGAACCACCGGTGAGATTTGGAAACAACGAATGAATTAATATGAGAACATAGGAAGAGGAATCTTGAACGAACCACCGTAAGAATTGAAAATGAAAGTAGCAAAGGCGCAATTCACCGGGAAGAATTGGAAAATGAATGAAGATACTTGAGGGGATTTAGATACATGAGAACAAAGAGATCATGAGCTGACTAAAGAGTATACTTGGATGATCCACCGGTAAGATTTGGAGAACGAGAGCTGAAGGCTGAGAATGAGTAATTCTGAGATGATTGGCTCTGTAGAATCAAACTAAAAAGACTCCTGAATTGCTCTAGATGGGTGAAAAGAATTGTCACAATCAAAACAATTATGAGCATGGCATCAAGCTTGAACTATGCATCTTGAAGAGAATGGAGCAAGATTTAAGAGAAATCCTTCTTCGGTCTTCAAATGTTGAGAATGACGACAAGAAACACCACCATGAATTGTTGAGACACTCTGGAACGATTAAAGAGGAAAGGTTGAGCCAAAGATGAAAATAATTTGAAAGCGACCTTAGAGAAGGCATGTGACTGATGAAAGTTCATTCTTACGTCAAACTTCGAAAAGAATTTGAGAATCGCTCCTGGTAATTAGAAGAGTCAGGTAAGATCCTGGGAAAAGACCTGTGGGTTAGGGCCCACTCAAAAGGAAACACCATTGAACGATTTAAAAATAGAGATTGCACCGGTTGAATTAAATGACTTGAATGAGATAACAATCTCCAAATAGCTTGAACGGATTAAGAATGGAAACACAAATCTTCTGAGATATCTTCAACACTCCGGAACAAATGAATAGCAAGAGGTGAGTGATTGAGAGGTGCACCGGCATCAGAAAGCATTAGAAACGAGGAAAGGAATATGATGAAAACCGAAAGCTTGAATTGAATCCACCGGAGAAGAAAAGAGAACGAAGAATAATGAACTTGAAGCTCCGTTAGTATCTTCTTGAGTATCACCGGATAAGAACATTGAAAGAAACGAATGAAGAGACTTCTCACAAATAAAAGGGGATACATGATTAAGAAATCTGAGTCCTTGAAGAAAAAGGGTGGGAGGGCGGGAAAATAAAAGCAACTTGGGGCAGATGGAATGGATACCATTGAGAAAACTTAGAATTGATCTTGCGGATGTTGAAATGATCGAATCCACTTGAAGAGAAGCACGCCAGTTGGAAAAGAATTAACATGACGACCTCAATGATCAAGAAGGATTAGTATTCACATAGCAATATGAGAACACCATTTAGGAAAGGTATGGATTCAACATTTGACTTCGAAGCAACTCGAATACCACAAATCAAAACAAAACAAAGGATTTGGATTGCAGAATAAGCCGGAACAAACATATGATAGAGATTTCGTCCGAAGTTTTCGTGGTGGGGCCTACACGGGCTCGATCATACATCACCATCATGTACAAGGCAGTGCACATGACATACGAAGTGTCCCCGAATCGGCATAGCCAAGGATTCTTTAAGACACAACGAGACCACTGTAAAAAATGACCGTGGATAGGCGGACCACTAGACGTCGAACCCCAATCTCATATCATGCATCTGTCGGAAAGATATTCTAGGAGCTACTTGAATTCCCACCTATAAAACTCCCGAAACTTTCTGGTTATGCAATCTGGTGTTGAGGATACAGGGGAAGCAATATATATATATATATATCTCACCCAAAACTAACAATCCCTACATCCAAGCTGTATCCATCCGTCAACACATAACCAAGAAACCTTCGGAAATCGTGTACCTCAACCTTCGAAAGCATCCGTTATACGAGTCATGGTAATACTCCCGTACTCACCTCAATACTGGGTTATCGGGGTTATCTCACCAACAACTGTATAAAAGAGATTTTCGATGTCGGCAAAACTCAGGTATTCCAGAACTACAACGATAAAATTGTGATGACAACACCTCGGAGCTCAACTCCCCGGGACACTGCCACAACCCCTAAATGTCAGGAGGCACCAAGAACAATGTTCTCGTCACAAAACCATCGGAACGATTCCAAGATACCCGCGTGATCCTAAAATTTTTTTAGTGAAATTTGAGGAGAGGAGAGTCAAAACTTCTACGTCAGGAGACCTCACCAGAGCGACGAAGGGACTGAGGAGTAAAAAGAATCCTACTCTCCGATATATATAATCCTAAGACTCAAAACATTTTTTTGTTCTAGACTCAACAACGCCAACAAAGAATCAAGTAGGGGGCTCCTAAGTCGGGTATGGCTCTGATTACCAACGTGTAACACCCACGATGCGGCTATATCTCCCACGTGTCGAAGCACGACTTAGAGGCATAACCGCATTGTGGTTTTGTCGCAAGAAGGGTCATCTTCACACAATCCCATGTAATGAACAAGATTGGGATAAAGAGTTGGCTTACAATCGCCACATCACACAAGTACTTAAATAAATCATACATCATTCAGAGTACACACATAGTCCGACTACGGACGAAGCCAAAAGAAAAGAAGATAACCCAACTGCTAGATCCCCGATCGTCCCAACTGGGCTCCACTACTGATCAACATGAAACGAAACATAGCAACAACTAATATCTTCGTTGAGCTCCCATCTGAGCTAGGTAGCATCCTCTGCACTGGTATCATCGGCACCTGCAGCTGTTGTGATAGTATCTGGTGAGTCACAAAGACTCAGCAATGTCAAAACCCGCGAGATCAAGACTATTTAAGCTTATGGGTAAGGAATGGATAAGTGGTGAGGTTGCAGCAGCGACTAAGCATGATATGGTGGCTAACATACGCAAATTAGGGCGAGAAGAGAAGCAAATGAACGGTCGTGAAGCTAGCAATGATCAAGAAGTGATCCTGAACTCCTACTTACGTCAAACATAACCCAAAACCATGTTCACTTCCTGGACTCCGCTGAAAAGAGACCATCATGGCTACACACGCGGTTGATGCGTTTTAGTTAAGTCAAGTGTCAAGTTCTCTACAACCGGATATTAACAAATTCCCATCTGCCACATAACCGCGGGCACGGCTCTCGAAAGTTTATACCCTGCAGGGGTGTCCCAACTTAGCCCATCACAAGCTCTCACGGTCAATGAAGGATATTCCTTCTCCCAGGAAGACCGGATCAGTCTCGGAATCCCGGTTTACAAGACATTTCGACAATGGTAAAACAAGACCAGCAAGACCACCCGACTGTGCCGACAAATCCCGATAGGAGCTGCACATATCTCATTCTCTGGGCACACCGGATAAGCTAAGCGTACAGGTACCGACGTAATCGAAGTTGCCAAGGAATGGTCCCGCACGGTGCTCTAGTTTGGACCAACACTCGAAGGAGCACTGGCCCGGGGGTTAAAATAAAGATGACCCTTGAGTCTGCAGAACCAAAGGGAAAAAGGCTTAGGTGGCAAATGTTAAAACCAATGTTGGACCTTGCTGGAGGAGTTTTACTCAAAGCGAACTGTCAAGGGGGTCCCATAAATCACCCAACCGCGTAAGGAACGCAAAATCAAGGAACATAACACTGGTATGACGGAAACTAGGGCGGCAAGAGTGGAACAAAACACCAGGCATAAGGCCGAGCCTTCCACCCTTTACCAAGTATATAGATGCATTAATTAAATAAGAGATATTGTGATATCCCAAAATCATCATGTTCCAACATGGAGCAATCTTCAACTTCACCTGCAACTAGCAACGCTATAAGAGGGGCTGAGCAAAGCGGTAACATAGCCAAGCAATGGTTTGCTAGGAAGGGTGAAAAGGTTAGAGGCTGACATGGCAATATGGTAGGCATGGTAAACAAGTGATAGGTAGCGCAGCATAGCGATAGAACGAAGCAACTAGCAAGCAAAGATAGAAGTAATATCGAGGGTAATGGTCATCTTGCCTGAGATTCCGCTAGGAAGAAGAACGAGTCCATGAAGAAGACAAACGGACGTAGTCGAACGAATCCTCACAACTCCGGAACGAAACCAAAGCTAACGAGAGAAGCAAACCGGAAAGAAGCAAAACAACATGGTAAACACACAGGCATAAACATGGCATGATGCACAATCAAGTATGATGCATGTCCGGTTTAATGAGGCATGACATGGCAAGGTGAAACAAACAACACTACAATTTAAGTGGAGCTCAATATGCAACGAGTTGCATATTGACGGAACACCACATCAATTATTTAGTTTCTCTCTCGGTTATGAACAAGACAAGATTAAATGTTGGTTAACATGGCAAGAGGTGAAGCATAATTAAACTACATATTTAGGCAAGTTTAAATGAGGCCGGAAACACAAACAACACTTCCGTAAAATCCCCATGTTATTTAGCAATTTAAAGCAAGCAACAATTTTAAACATTTTAGTTGTTGTTATCATGATGTAGATGACATATTCAAGTTTTATGCAATTTTTATGAAAATGTTGACAAGAGCATGTTATGAAGCATTTGTCACCGTGGCGGAACGAAAGGGGTGCCACGGCAACTACAACGGAAATGGTGCCACGGCAACATTCCGGTTCCGATAACTCGATTGAGATGTCGGTGCAAAAGAACGTGTGGAGAGCGTGCCATGCAAGATGGTGGGGTGATCCCGGTTACCGGGTTCCCACGTGTCGACGGCAAGGCAATGAGGAACGCGCAAGGAACAACTCGGACATGGTGCAAACACGGGCATCTCATACAACATGCATTCGTTCACGGCGGTCGCCTCGGGGTTATACCTTTGAAGCGTGCATACGGGGCGGAACGCGTTCGTCGAAGGAAGTAGTGGTACACGGATTGTAGTGGAAGTAGTGGTTCACGTGGCGACGGTAGTGGAAGTAGACGTTCATGGGTCGTCGTGGGAAGTAGTTGTACACAGATCTTGTCGGATCCACAGCGACGGTAGACATACACGGTTCATAGATGTTCGGGTCGACGGTAGAGGAACTTGGTGGTCCATGTAGTCGAACTAGCGCATCTGAAGGGATACTTGGTGAATCCGAAGTAGAGGTACACTTGTTGAAGCGGGACTTGGCGCATCCACGGTATTCGGGCGTAGTGGTACTCATTCCGTAGACGAACTTGAAGGGACATGGTTGTCGTGGTACTTCACGTTCACGGGGTCTCGGTCTTGGCCATGGTACAGTGGCTCCATGAACACAACAGGGCCAGATGGATGCAAGGCCATGGCAGCAACGGGTCAGAGCGCTCGACAATAACCGAACATGTGCTCGAGGACAGGGGCAGTCGGGGCAGCGGTGTGCAGGATGCAGGTGGAGGGGTTGATGGCGACGGGCGGCGAGGTCGGCTGCTTGCTGGAGGTGGGGAGCTCCGGCAACGACGAACTGCAGGAGGCCGGCCTTGGAGCATCGATGCTCGAGGCGAGGAGCAGGAGACGACGTAGACAAAGTCGTGGGGCGCGGGGACCTGCTCCGTTGAGGCAGGAGGGGGCCGGGGTGCACGGAGCAGCGACGGTCACCGGAGGCGAGGACGCGGGGTCGAGGCAGAGGCGACCGGCGAGGCAGGAGCAGAGCAGCAACCGCGGCGAGACTTGCGCCTCGATGAAGAGCAGCAGCAGCGAGCGGCTCCAGGAGAGGGCGTAGAGGAAGGAGCTCCGGTGCGGTTCCCGTTCGTCTTGGTCGCCGGTCGGCACCGCGTGGAGGAGCAGGGGGAGTGGCGGTCAGGGACGAGGCAAGGGCGCGGGGAGCTCCTCTCCCTGGCGATGTGTGTGTTGCGAGCGGCGGCGCGAGGGAATGAGGAGGAGCGATCGAGGGAGAGATGCTGAGGGGATCGGGCAGGGGGGTTCGGGCTAGGGTTAGGAGGGATTGGTGGGGGCGGCTGGGCCTTGGCCTTGGGCCAGCGCGGGAGGTTGGGAGGCCCAGGCTGCTGGGCTCCTTCTCTCTCTCTCTTTTCAAAACAGAAAATAAAGAGAAAGAAAAAGGGAAGAAAAGAAAGGTTAGAGAAAGAGTTGGGCACGGGGATAATTTCCATGGACTCGTAAAAAATGTGCATGGTCCATGAAAAATAGGAGTGGCAAGATTGCAGGAATTAAATTCAAAGCCATTTGAATTTAATTCAAAAGGTTTGAGCAAGGACTAGGAATTAGAGGTTTCAAAAAAATGTTGGGATTTTTGGTGGAGCTCCGGAAGATGATGAAAGAATAAATGGCAAAGTTGGAGATCAAGAATTAAAACCACAAAGGCATTAGGATATTTTGTAAGTGTGTTTGCGGTAAATCCAAATAATTCGAATATTTACTATAGCTCTCTAAATATCGAGAGGATATGTTTTAAAGAGAATCACCATGTGAATTCCCTCGATATAAATAGATCAACGATCTATGCAATTTATTTAGGTGAGTTTTAAAAATTAATGATATGATGGCATGATGACATGATGCAATGCAAGAGATGGCATGATGAATGCACAAACAAAACAAATCACACGACAAAACTCGGAATAGCTGGAAGTCTTCTGGAGCGCCGGGCTCGGGGCATTACATGGAGTGCCCGCACGAAAGTCGTGGGCTCTACGTCACTTACAACAAGCTCGCTGATCACCAGAGAGTGTGTCCGCTCGCCCAATGCAAATGCCCTATGCCCGTCTGCGGCTACGAAGGCCCGCCGCCGGCGCTCTACCACCACATCAGCACCGTGCATCCCATGCCCATGCACAGGATCCAGTACGGCAAGGTGCTCCAGCTGCAGGTACCACTATCGGAGCCACGACTCTTGCTGTTCACGGAGGAGGACCGCCGCGCGTTTTTCTTGGTCGGCGGCGTGCTTGACATCGGTGCGCCTATCGCCGTGTCGGTCGTCTGCATCAGAGCGGGGGCGTCCCCACTATCGCACTAGGTGGCCAAGCTGTGGGCGAATGGCCCGCCGGGGAGCCCAAAGGCATGACCGACGCCATCAAGGTGGAAATGGAGGTGACAAGCAGCAAGGATCTCGGCGACGTCGACGTGCAGGAGCTAACCTTCTTGACAATTCCGCCCAAGCTGCTGGCCGGGGCTAAGCTTGTGTCCCTCCACATTCAGATTGACAAGCTCACGTCCTAAATGTTTCTAAAGTGCCTTCTGTTTATATTAGTAATATGCTAATATAGGGATTACCTTGGTCTACTTTAGCTTAAGAAATAGTGGGTTTTGGTGGTGATGCAGCAATTACTTCGACATCAGATCAGTAATTTGACAACAGTCGAACGGATATTTTGTGTTTGTTGGATATAAAGTTCCTTTGGGTAAGAAGTACTACTTGTCATCAAAATGGATAAAAGGAGATGTATGTAGACGTATTTTAGTTCTAGATACGTCCCTTTTTATCCATTTTGATGACAAGCACTCCCTCCGTTCCACAATACATGCCTTCCATTTGTCAAAATATAGATGTATCTAGACATGTTTTAGTATATAGGTACATCCAGGATAGAGCCAATCGGATGGTTGAGAACACTACAATTCGTAGCTACAGATGCGTGTGTGACTCCCAGATGCAGAGGCCGGGGGTCATCATCCTCCTTTTCGAGAAAAAACAGACACGTGTGTGAGAGGACGAGTGCGTGTGTGCACCTCTTCTCTTCCTGTATAACGTACGTACTAAACTCAGAGTACAAGTTTTTGTGGTTGGCACGATGGTGCGTGCGAGAAGTCCAGAGAGATAGGTTTAATGCTTCTGAAAAAAAGACTAGCCTAGAGCTCGCGATGCGGCTATTCCTGTCGAACGCCCCATTAACCGTAAGATATGTATACGACGGTGCCAGTTATTGCACGTACACAGCAGTACTCCCTCCTTTCCGGTTTATATGGCTTAATTCAAAAAATCTTACCAACCAATATGGTGAGTGGTGGAATATTTTTTGTAGTTTGCAATAGCACCTAATTAATGCTCTTGTTTTTCTCAAAAAATTATGTTTATCAATGCATTAATTGCAATGCATGCATGCATAAAGTACATGCATTGGTCAATTTTCTCTTAATACTTGCATGCAATGATTTAATGCACCTTGGAATCTGAACATGTGTTGGGGAACAACCAAATTGAGCCTTATAAAATGGAAAAACTAAAATTTTGAGATAAGACCTATAAAACCAAGAAAGGAGGGAGTAGAAAAAGAACTACTCCCTCCTTTCCGGTTTATAGGGCTTATTTCAACTTTTTTGTTTTTCCAATTTAAAGGGCACATCTCCATCACATTTTTAGTTTTCAAGGCGCATTAAATCTTTGCATGCAAGAATTAAAAAGGAACACACCAATGCATGTAATATTCCTACTCATCTAGTGGCCAAGCATGCATGCACTGCAATTAATCCAAATTAATGCATGTGTTTAATTTGAGTAGTTTTGTAAAGTACGAGATACATTTCTTCACTCATAAAATGCCTTGGTTGATGAAATTTCAGATTTGAGCCCTATAAACTGGAAAGGAGGGAGTACTATATCCGGGAATAGTGCCGCACTTCTAAACTAGAACCGTCAATAAATTTTGAGCTTGCGTCTCGTCACATTCCAAATTACTCCACGCTATATTGAATTGCAAACCTGTTCACACCGATCACAACCTAAATGGTTTCCCACTTAGGAGTGTATTAGTACCATGCTATATTGAATTGCAAACCTGTTCACACCGATCACAACCTAAATGGTTTCCCACTTAGGAGCGTATTAGTACTCGGTTATAAATACTAGTATGCCAAGATGACTGCACATTCCTCCTCAACTCCTCATCCACAAAAACAAACAAGTCATTCAGCATCCTTCCCTTGCATCTGCCATGTCCAGCGTGAGTTCTGGGTCGAGAGATTGCCACCGGGGAGAGGCGAGCATGGAAGCGGAAGCACGAGAGATGTCCCGCCTCGCTGCGAGAGCAGCCGACATGTCTCGCCATGCGGAAGTAGCAGCACAGAGGTCCTGTCGTGCCGCTGAAGCAGCATAGAGGTCCCGCCGCGCTGTCGATGCAACAGACTGGTCCGGCCGCACCGCGGAAGCAGCAGAGATGTCTCGCCGCGCCACGAATGCAGCAGAGATGTCCCGCCGTGTCACGGCAGCCATGGAAACTTTCTCGCGGGCAGTCAACGACTGTTACAGGCGCATGCATGCGATCGTCTGTCAGGACCCCGACTCAATGCCACATCGATCTAGCATGTAACACCTCATATCACTTTGCGGTCTCACGCACGGTATTCCCACGGGTGTCGCCTTACCTTTGCCCAGGACCGTTTGCGTCTTTTGGCACACGTATATGATGGTGTCGCTAGCATCCATATGATAAGGAGCCCGGGCTGACATGGCTAGTCGTAAACCCAAAGTGGCACAAACTTACAGGGACAGGCATCCATGACCCAACATCGAACGTGTCGGTCATCAGCGAGTGAATCCAGGCTGTAGCACTGGGCTAGCAGGACTCCGGTGAACCGGGCTGTAGCGGGCTAACAGGACTCCGGTATTCATCGCGTGACATTTCCCCGAAGGGACAGACACAGGAACGAAGAAGGACACATGCCGGCCAGCCTAAGTGTTCCGGAGCAGTGGCAAGCTACCATGGCTCAGTGGAAACACTAGGAGACATTTCCCGGTAAGAGAGGCTACTAAGGATAAACAACTAGATAGTCAGATCCCACACATACCAAACATTTCAATAACATACACACAATATGCTCGATATGTGCAAACACAACATGGCATCACAACATGACTCTACAACTCAAGTATTTATATTCAATAGGCTCCGAGGAGCGAGATATTACAATCATGGGTCTCATGACCCAACACTCAGAGCATACAAGTCAAAGCACAAGCGGAAGCTATCATGTCTGAGTACAGACATCTATAAATGAAAAAGGCTAAGAAGCCTGACTATCTACCAGATCCTGCCGAGGGCACAAGATCGTAGCTGAGGTAACAAGCTAAACGTCGAAGTCCACGCGGTACTACTAGCGAGACCGAAGTCTCTCTGCAAAAACATAAATTAAGCAACGTGAGTACAAATGTACCCAGCAAGACTTACATCAGATCTAACTACATATGCATCATTATCGACAAGGGGATGATGGAGTTTGACGCAGCAAGCCAGCTTTGACTCGGTGGCTATCCTGAACTACGACTGCAAGTAACTTTTTTGAGGTGGCGCACACGAGTCCACATATTCACCAACCAATACACCACTATGGATTCGCTCCCGTCTCCCTACGAGAACGCCATCCATAGCACTCACGCTTATCTTGCGTATTTTAGAGTATCCACTTTCACTTGTCTATGAACTATGCAAGGGGTCCAAGTTTCCATATCCGAGGAATCCGGCTATTCGAATAGATAATGATAACCCTGCAGGGGTGTACTTCTTCACACATGCTTTCGCCACTTATCGCCCTGTACACGTCATGTACCTCGGCAACCTTCAAGCGGAAGCCGGGCGAGGGAGTCGGCCACGACCTGACTAACCAAACAAGTCTCTAGTCCAGGTTTATCGCCTATTCGGGTTCCATCCGCAAGGAGATCCGGCCGGGGTGTCGCTCACGGCCCCAAACGATGTGTGCAGGGTTCCCAAGCCCACCTCGACGGGTGGATGTACGCTTGGTACACCGTGCCACTGTGCCTAGTCTGTCCCAAGCCCACCTGTACCGGGTGCCACTTGGTAGACTACTAACACTACCTACAAACACCAGAAACTAGTTGCAACTCCTGGACAGAGATCATGTTGATTAATAAGTCAAGAGGGGTCGAGTTACCGGAACCCAATGTGTGGTAGTAACTGGTCATGGATCACAAACACAGAACTCAGTTCCTTAAGACGGCTGCAATGAGACAACCCACCATGTACTCCTACATGGCCTCTCACCGCTACCTTTACCAAATCGTGTTCACACACTTAGCTCACACACAGTAGGACATGTTCACACGCCTCTGATTCATCCCCGATGAATCAGACCTGACTCAACTCTAAGCAGTAGCAGGCATGACAAACAAGCATGAATGAGTAGGCACATCAGGGCTCAAACAACTCCTACTCATGCTAGTGGGTTTCATCTATTTACTGTGACAATGACAGGTCATGCAAAGGATAAAGGGGTTTAGCTACCGCAGCAAATAACAAATATGTCGTTGTTGTCCTAATGCAGTAAAAGAGAGCAGGAGCGAGAGAGTGGGATTTTATCGGAATGAACAAGGGGGTTTTGCTTGCCTGGCACTTCTGAAGATAATATAGCTCTTCATCGGTGTCATCGATCACATCGCCGGTACACGTCTATCGAGAGGGGACAATTACCGGCAAACAAGGAAGAACACAATCAATGCAATGCGACAATATGATGCATGAATGTGACATGGCAATATGATGTGATTTGAGCTAATGCAACTAGCTATGATTTAAATGAAGTTGGTTTGAATACAAGATTCAAATTCAAACTCCATATATGATTATTTAAATGCCTTTAATTTGTTTTGTCCAAAACAGAGGACAAACATTGTTCAAACATGCATGAAAATGGTACAGATGGATTCCTTGAATTTTTCTGATAATTTTTCATATATAATTTATTTAATTTGGAGCTACGGTTGAATTTCTATGAATTTTTGGAAGTTTATACAATTTTCTGGAATTTTCTGAATAAAAATAATCCAGAAAATGATTTATTGCGTCAGCACTAGGTCATGCTGATGTCAGCAGGTCAACTGGGCGCCCCAGGTCAAACTTGACCTGTGGGCCCTGCGTGTCAGTGTCTAGACTAACTAACCTAATTAAGATTAACCCTAACTAACTTGGTTAGCCGGGCGGGGCCCCCATGTCAGTGAGTCAGTGGCTTAACTAGAATTAGTTATTAATTAACCAAAAGTTAGCAGGGGCCGGGCCCACCTGTCAGTGAGCCTGGGGAAGTCAAATAGGGTCAAATCCCGGGTCAGTGGGGTCAAACCCACCGGCGACATGACGCCGGCGAGGCCCGAGACGGCGGCGCGAGCCGGAAACGCGCTACAGTGCACGGGCGAGGCTGTGCTTGGGCTCGTTGGAGAGCCCTTGCTGGTGCGCATCGAATGGTGGTGGTGGCCGTGCCTGTGGTGGCCGGTACCGACGACGGCGAGCTCGTGAGCGGTGGCCGGAGTTCGGCCAACGGCGGGTTAGGCGATGCAGGGCGCTAGGGGAGGCGTTGGTGCGTGCTACGTGCTCCTGGTGAGGTGTGGAGCACGGTGGTGTGCCCGGCTTCGAGCCACAGTGGCTCTGGCCACGACGGCGACGAGGCACGGCGGCGGCGAGCTTCGGCCGTGGTGGAAGATGGAGCTAGGGGACGGGAACAGAGGGAGCGAGCAAAGAGGAGGCAGCAGGAGCTCACAGGGAGAACGATGAGGTGGTCAGCGAGCTCGGGGGCGTCTTCGGTGCTGCGAATCGAACGGCGGCGATCGCCGGCCGTGGCGATGAAGATGGCGGTGATGGCGTGGCTTCAGGGCACCCGGCGTCGCGTGCGTCGTGGTAGAGCTTCCCGGACCCAAGGCGGAGCTCGTGGCCTAACTGGCTGGGCGTGGGGATGCTGGTGGCTCCGGTGGTGCTCGTCGGCGGTCTCGGGTGCGTCCGGGGATGAGCGAGGGAGAGAGACAGAGGAGGGAGAGGGGATGCAGCGGGTGAGGGAGAAGAGCGAGGGGACACGGGGCGTCGTCGTGGCGTTGCTAGGAGGGCCAGGGAAGCAGGAGGTGGCCGGGGCGGCGTCGGCGCTCACCACCAAGCTGCTTCGGTGCGAGGGGAGGAAGACGACAGGGGGGAAAGCGGCGGTGGGCTGGGCCGCTGGGGGAGCTGGGCCGGCTGGGCTGGACAGGTAAGCGCCAGGTAAGTTGCTGGGCTTCTCTCCTTTTTTTATATTTCTGTTATGTTTTCTTTATTTAATTCTTTTGCCACTGTTTTGAATTTAAAATAACTCAAACAATGCCAAAACTCCTGTGAATATTTTTATTTGGCTAGATGGACTTTTCCAAAAGCTCATAAAATATTTCAGGGGTATTTGAAATTATATTCTAGTTATATGAATATAATTCAAATTCAAATAGCTAATGATTTAAATTCAAAGTCCCAAAAATAAATCCTTTTAAAATGTTCATTATTTTTGGTTTGGATCAAAACCCTTGCCAAAAATATTAAACATCTAAGAAGAGCATTTTGGAACAATGAATGAGATTTTAGGGTTTTTGCCCTTCTTTTATTTAGGGTTTTGAGGCTTCCGAATTCCTCAGTTCAAGTTTCAAAAATTTAAACATGATGCACAGATGGAAGCAAGCATAGGACAGGCCAGAACTAGGGATGTGACAACTCACCCCCACTAAACAAGAATCTCGTCTCGAGATTCAAGCGTAGGGTAAGATGAAGGGGAAACGCAAACTAGTATAATCTTCACGATCCAGGTTGCACTTCGAATGAACGTTGATTCGATCACCATCATTGTCTCGAAGTCTTGCTCTGAGAAATCTTGCCAACATGACATGGAGAGAAGAAGGAGACTCTAGAAGGGTCGATCTTCTCGAAGATCGAACAACTCAGGATTAACTCACGGAATGAGACATAGCAACCTCTCTCGAGCTGAGACACTAAACATACATCCATGGGAATGGAGTGAAGCAGATGACGAAGGTTCACTAGGTAGACAATAATTCCACACTTAAGAAGGTGGTAAACGATTGTTAACGTAGCGAGGAGTTGAGTTGCCACAATACCATAACGGGGCACCTTAGGGAAGGTGACTTGTGGAAATATCCCCTTAAGTGGCAAAAAGAATTACCTTTGATTCAGAGATCATTGAAACTCTTTATACCAGCCTAAGGAAAATCTTGAGCGATCGTTTGGAGGGGTTCAGTAGAATGGCATACTCGGACTTGGATGATGTGGATTACCTTGTTGAAGACAACGTAATGGATGAATTTGCTTACCACCGGAAATGGAAGAGACCCATGGTAGAATGGCACATTGGCGGTGCAAGCTGGGAACGAAATGCAAATGCTGGGAATGATTCTGGTAACTGGCGGAAGAACCCAACAATAGAGAGTGAATTCACTGTTTGAGAAGTTATAGCATAACCGAGGAAGTTGAGAGCAACCCTAGTTAATGCCGATGGTAACACCTAACGCTTGTGCGTGCTCTCAAGAACTTGAGCATTTCCACAATCATCAAGGTTTTACCAACATCCGTGTCAAGGATCCTGGCAACACAACTTGCTACCATGATGAATGATGATGGATGATGCAGATGCAAAGGAAGATAACACTTTCTCAGATTTCACCCTTGGCGGGGCCAAGGAAATAAAATCTGGATAATCAACCGAGAGACATTTAGCACTCCGCTTCTAATGTTCTCCTTGATGTGCTAGTGTATCCCATTCATAGATATGGTTTGATAACTAGAACATCAAGTAAAAGGTCGGACTTCGGGAGCAACAGAATCCATAAGGAATAGTTACGGAGGTAAATCCTACGAAATCCTTATGGGGATGTGGCCAATTTCTTCAATCAAGATACTACAATAATAGGTCTTCCGGCTGGGTGTGTTGGCCATGATATCCACTTAAATGGTTATCGAGGGACCAATATTATAGTTCTTGGGAAATGTTCCAACCATCATATCTGCCTGAGATTCAGACCTGGTTGGTGTCAGAATATTCCAGACTCATCGAGTCTAGGAAGAAAAATGAAAGTTTGCAACATAAATCGACGAGATAACGTTGCAAGATTCTTGGGGAATGAACTACGATAGTAAGCTCCAAAACATGAGCTGGCTCTGCTACAAACATGCGAACACGCTGTCCCAGACAAACATGACCACGTGGTAGTCTTATAATAAAACACTACCGAGTTCAGGTGGGGAACCATCAACGAGGATATCAAAATCCTTGCAGAAGGCATGCTCTTAAGAAGGAACTTCTTCTCCTTGAACAAATCAATCAGTGGCTTGGTGTGCTTGGAACACATATGGAATGAAGGTTGCAAGTCTCCAAACCATAGAATACTTCGCACATATGCATGACTGACTTGGGATGATTCCAGAGGAAGCAAAACTAACTTTCTCAAATTCACGGCGGCAACTTTCACCAAATGCACATGTATAAGAGGAAGTCACTCCTTTCATCAAACAAATACTTCATGAGCTAGCATGAAGAAAATGCTTCAAAAGTTTCCAACACTAACTTGTTGTCCAACAAGACCATGGAGGAGATAAGGATGTTGTCAATGGGCTCAACAACAATTCATCTGGGTTTCCTTTTAAAAGGAATTCCATAGTTAAGTGAACAAGTGATAGCATTGGTCAGACCAAAGATGTAAGGGTGTATGCTCGAGGGATCAACCACGAGTAAGACAACATTACGAGCATCGTTGGTACTGATTTGATTTGACGATAGCCCACACTCAAATCAAAGGATTGATAAGACAATAGGTCCAGCAACTGATCATAGGGACCAATCGATGAAGATATCATCGTTCTTCAACACACACTACACCAGAATATCCCTTTGGAATGAACTAAGTCAGGCAAGCTTTTATCTTCCAACTCTCCAAGTTGTTGTCTAGCTTAACCAACTAGCTCCGGGATATCCAACACAGATTCTTGGAGAAAGGGTGGTTCACAAGAAACCAACTTGATCACGAGCCCAACATAACAGTCAGGAAATAACCCGGTAACGCTTCCAAGAAGATATTTGGAAAGTCATGAACCACCGGTATGTTACTAAGCTCGAGAATAATCTTGCCTTTCAGGGCAAGACGATATGATCAAATGAGCGAGGACTTGACAAAATCCTAACTCATCAATCGAAATGTGCACCAGGAAGATGGACAAGGTAGCACGATAAATCTTAGAATGATGATTCAAGAACAAACACGTTAAGAATGAGGTTATTGTCCATTTAACTACCAAGCAACAAGGTTGCTAGGAGTATTGATTTCACACATCACGATTCACTTGTCGACATTCCGGTTATAACCACACGGAACCGAGGAATGAGTAATGATGGCGAGAAGTATCACTGTACCAAGAGTTCATAGGATGGTGTGCAATTCCTATAACAATCCCGATATAAAAGATGGTAATACTCCAAGGTAGAACAGAACAAAAGCTGGATTAGCAATTTGTTCTGCAGAGCACAACTTCTTTGACCCAATCCTGGATATGGAAGAAGTACTGGAGTTTGTTTCTCCTAGTCATTCCGCGATAGAATGGCTTGACGGACCACAAGAGTAATAGGCATCGATAAACGAACGCACACATACTCTTGACTATCAATTGATAGACGAAGGTCAGTAGACAACTAAAGAGGGACAACTCAAAGGAACATATAACTTTCTGAGTTGTGGATGCATAGATTAGTATGTCGAACCAAGTTCAACATAATTCTTCCGGATAACCCATGCAGAAAGGTTGAGCTGGCAGAGTCACAATATAGCATGGAGAACTCATTGAGAGCACTCTTGTTGACATCTTTTGGTTCAGAAGAACTCCTGCCAAGAATGGTTCATGGTAATTGGAAGAAGGATGTACCACGAACCTCGAGAACTATCGCAAAGGTTACTAATATCCTAAAGGAACTAGAAAACACTATCAACATGAGGTAAGTAGAGTGAATCTCGGGTTCAAAACCCAGGAGTAGAATACCTACTACTAAGTAGCATCACGGAATGCTTTCGAGAATAAAGGCCAGAATCATCACGCTAGGACACAAATCATGGCTAGACCACTAGATGATCCCCTGAGACACCTAGGGTAATAATAATAATTCCAACATAAATGTCAAGGCAATAGAATACCTCAGCTCAACAATTAGTGTGATTGAGCTGGCATAAAGGAACATTGAAACCAAAGGGAAAGGATTTTGCAAATGCATTAGACTATTTAGAAACCTGGGATGACTCGGACAGCATAACGACTGTAAATGCTCAGAAAAGATTTGAGACATACTACAAAATGGTGGCATAACCACTCAGAAGCACAATATCAAGGTTCTGTCAACAATTAACATACGGAAGTAGTAGGAACTGAACTGAGACTTAAATCCAACAATCTTATAAGTCTACTGATTAGTAACACATGATCCTAATAGAAAGAAGAGATAGGCTAGTTCTTAATCCCCGTAGGAAAGATAAGATGACTCAGATCAGAAGGGCATAAGGTATAAGGAGTAAAAGAGCCTTACGTTCCATCCCACAATCAATTCCCTTATATAACTAAAGAATTTCTAGACTCAACTTCGACCAGTTTGGCTTGGTAAACCTACAGGCAGTCAAGCTCTGATACCAACGCTGTCAGGACCCCGACTCAATGCCACATCGATCTAGCATGTAACACCTCATATCACTTTGCGGTCTCACGCATGGTATTCCCACGGGTGTCGCCTTACCTTTGCCCGGGACCGTTTGCGTCTTTTGGCACACGTATATGATGGTGTCGCTAGCATCCATATGATAAGGAGCCCGGGCTGACATGGCTAGTCGTAAACCCAAAGTGGCACAAACTTACAGGGACAGGCATCCATGACCCAACATCGAACGTGTCGGTCATCAGCAAGTGAATCCAGGCTGTAGCACTGGGCTAGCAGGACTCCGGTGAACCGGGCTGTAGTGGGCTAACAGGACTCCGGTATTCATCGCGTGACATTTCCCCGAAGGGACAGACACAGGAACGAAGAAGGACACATGCCGGCCAGCCTAAGTGTTCCGGAGCAGTGGCAAGCTACCATGGCTCAGTAGAAACACTAGGAGACATTTCCCGGTAAGAGAGGCTACTAAGGATAAACAACTAGATAGTCAGATCCCACACATACCAAGCATTTCAATAACATACACACAATATGCTCGATATGTGCAAACACAACATGGCATCACAACATGACTCTACAACTCAAGTATTTATATTCAATAGGCTCCGAGGAGCGAGATATTACAATCATGGGTCTCATGACCCAACACTCAGAGCATACAAGTCAAAGCACAAGCGGAAGCTATCATGTCTAAGTACAGACATCTATAAATGAAAAAGGCTAAGAAGCCTGACTATCTACCAGATCCTGCCGAGGGCACAAGATCGTAGCTGAGGTAACAAGCTAAACGTCGAAGTCCACACGGTACTACTAGCGAGACCGAAGTCTCTCTGCAAAAACATAAATTAAGCAACGTGAGTACAAATGTACCCAGCAAGACTTACATCAGATCTAACTACATATGCATCATTATCGACAAGGGGATGATGGAGTTTGACTGCAGCAAGCCAGCTTTGACTCGGTGGCTATCCTGAACTACGACTGCAAGTAACTTTTTTGAGGTGGCGCACACGAGTCCACATATTCACCAACCAATACACCACTATGGATTCGCTCCCGTCTCCCTACGAGAACGCCATCCATAGCACTCACGCTTATCTTGCGTATTTTAGAGTATCCACTTTCACTTGTCTATGAACTATGCAAGGGGTCCAAGTTTCCATATCCGAGGAATCCGGCTATTCGAATAGATAATGATAACCCTGCAGGGGTGTACTTCTTCACACATGCTTTCGCCACTTATCGCCCTGTACACGTCATGTACCTCGGCAACCTTCAAGCGGAAGCCGGGCGAGGGAGTCGGCCACGACCTGACTAACCAAACAAGTCTCTAGTCCAGGTTTATCGCCTATTCGGGTTCCATCCACAAGGAGATCCGGCCGGGGTGTCGCTCACGGCCCCAAACGATGTGTGCAGGGTTCCCAAGCCCACCTCGACGGGTGGATGTACGCTTGGTACACCGTGCCACTGTGCCTAGTCTGTCCCAAGCCCACCTGTACCGGGTGCCACTTGGTAGACTACTAACACTACCTACAAACACCAGAAACTAGTTGCAACTCCTGGACAGAGATCATGTTGATTAATAAGTCAAGAGGGGTCGAGTTACCGGAACCCAATGTGTGGTAGTAACTGGTCATGGATCACAAACACAGAACTCAGTTCCTGAAGATGGCTGCAATGAGACAACCCACCATGTACTCCTACATGGCCTCTCACCGCTACCTTTACCAAATCGTGTTCACACACTTAGCTCACACACAGTAGGACATGTTCACACGCCTCTGATTCATCCCCGATGAATCAGACCTGACTCAACTCTAAGCAGTAGCAGGCATGACAAACAAGCATGAATGAGTAGGCACATCAGGGCTCAAACAACTCCTACTCATGCTAGTGGGTTTCATCTATTTACTGTGACAATGACAGGTCATGCAAAGGATAAAGGGGTTTAGCTACCGCAGCAAATAACAAATATGTCGTTGTTGTCCTAATGCAGTAAAAGAGAGCAGGAGCGAGAGAGTGGGATTTTATCGGAATGAACAAGGGGGTTTTGCTTGCCTGGCACTTCTGAAGATAATATAGCTCTTCATCGGTGTCATCGATCACATCGCCGGTACACGTCTATCGAGAGGGGACAATTACCGGCAAACAAGGAAGAACACAATCAATGCAATGCGACAATATGATGCATGAATGTGACATGGCAATATGATGTGATTTGAGCTAATGCAACTAGCTATGATTTAAATGAAGTTGGTTTGAATACAAGATTCAAATTCAAACTCCATATATGATTATTTAAATGCCTTTAATTTGTTTTGTCCAAAACAGAGGACAAACATTGTTCAAACATGCATGAAAATGGTACAGATGGATTCCTTGAATTTTTCTGATAATTTTTCATATATAATTTATTTAATTTGGAGCTACGGTTGAATTTCTATGAATTTTTAGAAGTTTATACAATTTTTTGGAATTTTCTGAATAAAAATAATCCAGAAAATGATTTATTGCGTCAGCACTAGGTCATGCTGATGTCAGCAGGTCAACTGGGCGCCCCAGGTCAAACCTGACCTGTGGGCCCTGCGTGTCAGTGTCTGGACTAACTAACCTAATTAAGATTAACCCTAACTAACTTGGTTAGCCGGGCGGGGCCCCCATGTCAGTGAGTCAGTGGCTTAACTAGAATTAGTTATTAATTAACCAAAAGTTAGCAGGGGCCGGGCCCACCTGTCAGTGAGCCTGGGGAAGTCAAATAGGGTCAAATCCTGGGTCAGTGGGGTCAAACCCACCGGCGACATGACGCCGGCGAGGCCCGAGACGGCGGCGCGAGCCGGAAACGCGCTACAGTGCACGGGCGAGGCTGTGCTTGGGCTCGTTGGAGAGCCCTTGCTGGTGCGCATCGAATGGTGGTGGTGGCCGTGCCTGTGGTGGCCGGTACCGACGACGGCGAGCTCGTGAGCGGCGGCCGGAGTTCGGCCAACGGTGGGTTAGGCGATGCAGGGCGCTAGGGGAGGCGTTGGTGCGTGCTACGTGCTCCTGGTGAGGTGTGGAGCACGGTGGTGTGCCCGGCTTCGAGCCACAGTGGCTCTGGCCACGACGGCGACGAGGCACGGCGGCGGCGAGCTTCGGCCGTGGTGGAAGATGGAGCTAGGGGACGGGAACAGAGGGAGCGAGCAAAGAGGAGGCAGCAGGAGCTCACAGGGAGAACGATGAGGTGGTCAGCGAGCTCGGGGGCGTCTTCGGTGCTGCGAATCGAACGGCGGCGATCGCCGGCCGTGGCGATGAAGATGGCGGTGATGGCGTGGCTTCAGGGCACCCGGCGTCGCGTGCGTCGTGGTAGAGCTTCCCGGACCCAAGGCAGAGCTCGTGGCCTAACTGGCTGGGCGTGGGGATGCTGGTGGCTCCGGTGGTGCTCGTCGGCGGTCTCGGGTGCGTCCGGGGATGAGCGAGGGAGAGAGACAGAGGAGGGAGAGGGGATGCAGCGGGTGAGGGAGAAGAGCGAGGGGACACGGGGCGTCGTCGTGGCGTTGCTAGGAGGGCCAGGGAAGCAGGAGGTGGCTGGGGCGGCGTCGGCGCTCGCCACCGAGCTGCTTCGGTGCGAGGGGAGGAAGACGACAGGGGGGAAAGCGGCGGTGGGCTGGGCCGCTGGGGGAGCTGGGCCGGCTGGGCTGGACAGGTAAGCGCCAGGTAAGTTGCTGGGCTTCTCTCCTTTTTTTATATTTCTGTTCTGTTTTCTTTATTTAATTCTTTTGCCACTGTTTTGAATTTAAAATAACTCAAACAATGCCAAAACTCCTGTGAATATTTTTATTTGGCTAGATGGACTTTTCCAAAAGCTCATAAAATATTTCAGGGGTATTTGAAATTATATTCTAGTTATATTAATATAATTCAAATTCAAATAGCTAATGATTTAAATTGAAAGTCCCAAAAATAAATCCTTTTAAAATGTTCATTATTTTTGGTTTGGATCAAAACCCTTGCCAAAAATATTAAACATCTAAGAAGAGCATTTTGGAACAATGAATGAGATTTTAGGGTTTTTGCCCTTCTTTTATTTAGGGTTTTGAGGCTTCTGAATTCCTCAGTTCAAGTTTCAAAAATTTAAACATGATGCACAGATGGAAGCAAGCATAGGACAGGCCAGAACTAGGGATGTGACATCGTCCATAGCCAGATGGATCAAATCTCCGGCTGGGCGAGGTTGCAGGACGACATGAAAGCCTCGTTTGAACAGGCTACCGGCATCATCCGGCAACTAAGGGAGGGCAATGAGAGGCTCCGGGCCAAGCGCGACCTGCTGAGGGAGAAGATCGTCCGAAGTGCAGACCAGTAGGAGGAGACCAATGCCTTGTTGAAGAGGACCGGCGTCATCGTCAAGAAACTTATGGACAAGAATGACATGCTCCGCAATGAGCGCCAAAGGCTGGTGGAGGAATCCGTGTATGTTCTCAAGCAGCATCTTGAGGACATGAAAGATCTCATCGCCGCTCGCCGCGGAGACTAGTTCCCGCGGCCTACAGCAACGCATCAAGAAAGTAGAGATCAGCGAGCCAGATCCTTGTCTTCCTTCTTCTTTTACCCTTGTGTATTTCGGGCATAGCCGCATGTGGCTTTTTTAATTATCTTTCTAATTATGTAAGACAATTAATCGTCGTTATCTTTCTGTGGAAGATCAATGTTGTGAGGCTGAAATGAAGAAAACTCTTATTGTGGCGACCCTGGCGTTGTTGTTCTTCTAGTTGCTGCTGGGCTTCCTTCAGTTTCCTGGTTTCTTTTGATGTAATAATCGGTTTAGGATGTGGATTGTGTCGTCGGTTGTGAAATGTTGGGTTCTAGCACGGATTTTTGGCCTTTGTTGGCCTCTTGGGATGTTGCGATTTCAATCTAGTAGCTTTTAGTCCTTCGTGTTAGGCTGGAGTTGTGCTGAACTTCTTGTGAATTCTGGTGGTTTTTAGTAATGAAAATCGGAAGGGCAAAGCCCTTCTTTGATAAAAAAAAGTTTAATTGTCCTTATATATTCATCAGTCTTGCTATAAGTCGCAGTAGATGCTATATAGGTCCGTCGGATCTTACATCAAGATCCGTGCTTTCAGATTTTCTTTTTTCTCTCTTAAATCTCAGTCAAGTGAGACATAGCGACGCCATTAAATAGAGGCTCGGGCGCCATTAATGGAGACCTTGGGAGAGAGGTGGACGGCAGCTAGAGGTCAAAGGGCTCTCCTCCCGATAAGCACGCGCAGGGCTCTGATCGCACGCCTCTCGTACTCAAATAGCTACCCTACACAACGCCTCCTAGCTAATAAAAAATGGGGATGCGTGGCGGCACATAAGTGGTACTAGTAAGTAGAACGCCCACGGTTTCAATAATACTTGTGTTTCCGATTGTAACGTGACATCACTTGTTCCAAAATGACTTTGTTGATTATTAATGTGTGCGCCTTCATAAATCGGACTGGAAATTTACCACAGCATGTTAGTGACATGTCATGGCACCAAGCCAAGTTTCATTATTTTCATGCGTGTTTTGGATTTACAGGAATTAAAAAATTAAGTTTCTCAATGTTTCCAACCCAGCCACGACGCCCAGAATTTTGAATTGCATTCCCATTTCTTGCATGGAACCTAGAAATTTACCCGAGGACACACATGTGATTTTTCAACCAACTTTGGTGCACTGGAACATGTGCTTGTATTTGAAATTTGAATTATGCACACAAAGGTGACACGTTCCCTCCTAGAACCACGAGCCTTCTTGAGAGAAGCTCCGATTTGCAAGAAGCTTATACCAAAATTTGTTCCTATTCGGCCAATTTTTTTTACCACGTCATGGTACTACCATGACATGACACCATGCCAAGTTTCATGATTTTAAAACCAAGTTTCTCAATGTTCTCGACCGAGCCACAATGCCCAGATGTTTGAATTTTATTCTCATTTTTTGCATGGGACCTACTCCCTCCATATAGGGCCTAATGTGTTTTTCAAGACAGCCCTTGACTATTGACAAGTTTAATAGCACATGAGATGTATACTATGAAAATTATATTATTGGAAGCTCCTTTGACATACAAATTTGAAGGTATGCTTTGTGTAAGTTGCATGTCATATATTATTTCTCTAACGGTTGGTCAAAGTTAGCCTCGAAAAACGCATTTGGCCCTATATAGATGGAAGGAGGGAGTAGAAATTCACCCGAGGACACAAATGTGATTTTTCAACCAACTTTCGTGCACGGGAGCATGTGCTTGTAGTTCAAATTTGAATTATGCACATTAAATGACCAAAAACTCAATTAATGTGTAAATAAGGCCAAACGAAGCCAGAATAATTCCAAAATTTAACAGGGCACTCATGTAGTTCTATGTTGCCTTTGTAAATAAACTCAAGGGGGACACCATATATCGTTTTGCACTCAAAGGTGGCACGTTCCCTCTCAGAACCACGAGCCTTCTTGATAGAAGCTTCGGTTTGCAAGAAGCTTATACTAAAATCTATTCGTATTCGGCCAATTATTTTACCACAACATGGTAGTACCATGACATGACATCCATGCCAAGTTTCATGATTTTCAGACGTGTTTTGGATTTACAAGAATTTTAAAACCAAGTTTCTCAATGTTCTCAGCCGAGCCACGATGCCCAGATGTTCTAATTTTATTCTCATTTCTTGCATGGGACCTAGAAATTCACCCGAGGACACAAATGTGATTTTTCAACCAACTTTGGTGCACGAGAGCATGTGCTTGTAGTTCAAATTTGACTTATGCACATTAAATGACTAGAAACTCAATTAATGTATAAAAAACGACAAACGAACCCGGAATAATTCCAAAATTTAATAGGGCACTAATGTAGTTCTATGTTGCCTTTGTTAAGAAACTCAGGGGGGCAGTGTATATCATTTCACAATCAAAGGTGGCACGCTCCCTCTTAGAATCACGAGCTTCCAAATCGGCCCAATTTTTTACCACAACATGTTAGTGCCATGACATGACACCATGCCAAGTTTCGTGATTTCCAGGCGAGTTTTGGATTTACATGAATTTAAAATCTAAGTTTCTCGATGTTCTCGGCCTAGTCATGACGCCCAGATGTTTGAATTTCATTCTCATTTCTTACATGGACCTAGAAATTCAACCAAGGACACACATGTGATTTTTCAACCCACTTTGGTGCATCGGAGCATGTGCATGCAATTCATATTTAGATTATGCACATTAAAAGTCCAGAAACTCAATTAATGTATAAAAAGGCCAAATGAACCCGAAATAATTCCAAAATTTAACAGGGCACTCATATAGTTCTCTGTTGCCTCTGTAAATAAAATCAGGGGAGAGGCAGCGTATATCGTTTCGCACATAAAGGTGACACGTTCCCTCTCGGGACCACGAGGCTTGTTGAGAGAATCTCCGGTTTTGCAAGAAGCTTATACCAAAACTTGTCCCAATTCAGCCAAAAATTATACGTATTAAAACAGGGTTTAGATTATCTCGAACATCTCGCTACCTAGACCAATAATGTACTATGATTTGAATTCAACATAAAATGGATACAAATATTTGAATTGGAGAGCGTATGGTACATGTAGTTCATAGTGAAATATGATTACTGCTATATGCATGTTTTTTGTTATCAAGATAATATTTAAATTATTGTGTATTGACAACAATCTTATTCAAATAAGGAAAATTGATTCAAATTTAGTCCATATGGTAGACGACAATATATATGTTCACATGGTGGAGTAAATTGTTCATATATGATGGAAGATCAAAATGTACGACTACATCAATTATAAACCGCAAGCTCACCTAACGATATATTTGAATTCAATATAACGTGGATTGAAAAATTGAAATTCGAGATCATGGCATCTGTAATCATATAAAAAGGGACATTACTCTTCCTTTGGTGGGAATTGATTTGTTTTTTGTTGTTGTTGAGGGAAGTGTGAATCGATTTGCTACTGTGTAGGGTAATCTTGTTCTCCCAAATTTTTTTACATTTTTCTTGTAGTTTTTTCAATGGCAGCTATAGCAATATAGTAAAAGGGGACATGACTCTCTTATGTCTTGTATGAATTGTTTTTTTACACGTTAAGTTTGTTCTGTCGAACAAGGAATCCGCACCTTGTTATCCCGAAATTTTCAAGCTCGAGTATCTTTTGTCTCACCTGCTTTGAAACTCTCGCTTCTTCAACCCGCGCCGCGCCTTGTTATCCCGAAATTTGGACGCGCGTGAGAACTCCCTCCTCATCTGAAATCGCTCCCGCAGCCCAGACACGCGAAATCCCCCTTCTACCCCTCATCCAGAAATGAAGCTCCACGTCGCGGTGTCAAAACTGGTGGGGGTATGCTGGTAACTTGCCCTACATTTCGGACAAGCGCATCCCTAAGCTTGGCTCCCCACTCCCCCTTCGCCCCCCCCCCCAATCGTACACTAAGGCCGCCAAAACCCGCGAAACCCCACGCTCCTCCGTCGGCCTCCCGACCGCCGCCCAGCCGGAGACTCTTCCCCGACTATGTCGTCCACCGCAACAGCTCGACGTCCCTCACCCACCGCACCGGATGAGGATATGTTGTCGATCTCGTCGTCCCACCAGATCAGCAGCCCCGTCCTCCACCTCCAAGGAGCTACCCCGACATTCGCCTCGTCTATCGTGCCACCTCAATCCCCACAGCATCGTCTTGACCTGCCCCACCAGAACTACAGCACCCTCACCAATTCCTCCGATGAAGCCGAGGCCAACTCGGCACCACCAAGGAGGTTCTGCACTCACCGCTGCATTTTATCTTTTATTTGATCTCACGGGGCTGCCGGTGCTCGATACCGAGCAGACATGGCGTGTCTCCATCGACGGCGCCATCGCCGGCCACATCATCCACGGCGTCTCTCCCCCATGTCGTTGCTTCCTCGGTGGTGACTTCCACAACGGCACTAGCTGCAGCTGGTCCGGCTCTCGCTCGCGCTGCGGCTCTATTCTTGTTGTCGGTCGCGCTGCTGCACTGCTCCTGCTTTCGTTCATGCTGCTACTCTGCTCTTGCTCTCACTTGTGCTGCTGCTGCTGCTGCACGACCTCCGGCAGCTACAGGAGTTGCTGCTTTAGCACTCGCTCGCGGTGCTACTACACGACTTGCTCTCTGCTAGTGTGTTCCCTGCTCGAGCGTCTGCTGATTTAGATCACTGCTTCTCTGCTACTAGTGCTCGAATGCCCTAAACATCTATTGCAATGCTCTATTACTAGTTCAATCAGTTTCAACAGTAAAATTCAGTTTTGACTGTGAAGTTCATTTTCTTAAGTTAAGTTTAGAGTGAACAGTACTTACATCATCTGTCAGAGCGGCCGTGGCGCGGCTGATGCGTTTTATATCTAGCACTTATTGGTGATGTATTTTACATCATCTATTGCAGATGATATTAGGGTCCCACTTCAGATTAACATTGTCTGTCTTGTCATGCTTCAACCTCGTCGCCGTACACCTTAGCGGAGCTTCTCCAATGACGGAACCGTCCATCACAAGAGAGCAATACCCTCGACGCCATTTCCAAAGGCCTCGGATCTTCTTCCCCGCCTCCGATAGTCACACCAGCATCATCACCATCCTCCACGTCCAACCCAATGATGTTGAGGTCCACAAGGCTATGCCAAAGAGGTTGTACACTCGTGGCATCACTTTGTTTCTCCATTCCTTTGTTCTTCCAATTCATGTGAGCCAAACACCCAGGTTGACTGAAATCCTATGTTTCCAAATGCTTTGTTTTGCACGTGAATTCCTATCCTATTCCTGTGTTTTTCATGTCCCTGCGTTTATAGAATCCTCCAATTCTAAGGAGCCCTTACAGATTTACTTCATTTTCAGATAGGCGTCAAAGAAAACTTTGTGTGTTATGTCATGCTCCTGTCGTGCCGTCATCCACCCCACCTGAGGTGCACCATCGATAGAAGCATTCACTGCACCAGAGATCCCCCCTGCAGACTTTCTTTCGCCGCCTCAGATCATCTTCCCCATTGCCGGCAGCCACGCCAACTGCAATACCATCATCGACTGAGCAGATGAACCGAGGACTACAATGTTCTGGAAGAGAGGCCGCAGTCTTTCGTGTTTGCTTACGTTATACATCGGTTATTATTACCTGCTACTTTATCGTTCAATCTTGAGTTTTGAATTGCACATGGGTCTCATATCGAGCCAGCAACGAATAGTATCTGTCTACTATCTGGTTCATCTGGGGTCTTCTGTGTGGTTCATGTTGGGTGGGCAACAAACAATAGATGATCCATTGTCTATCATTTTAAACTGAAGCTATAATCTACCTGCTATCATTAGGTTTAGATCCATCCACTCGTTTGCTACCATCAGTCTTGATTTTTGCATGCACCCCTTAGGCCTTACAAAATCTAACTAGTTTTTATTATTATGCATGTCAGATATTGTACACAATCGTACTGAACATGTAGAGAAAAAGAGAAGACCATTGCGTGCGAATATAATGTCATGCAGACGCCGCTCCATGGTGGGCGAAGTGCCCCCCCCCCTCCTGCATTTCCAGATTGTATTCCAGAGTAAGATAACTGTTCAGATGGAGATTCAGAAGGAGCAGACCACGCCTGTTTACCACCTGAGGTGTTTGCTCTAACCTGGCATGCTGATGTTGGTCATATCATGCATATGGCGCCTTGCATTGCTTACATTATACATCTTATATGTCATCAGCTTAGTTTAAATTTTCTTTGTGTGAATGCCACCTGTTTGGTTTCTATATCATACTCCCACCATTCCTAAATATTTGTCTTTTTAGAGATTTCAACAAGTGACTACATACGGAACAAAATGAGTGAATCTACACTCTAAAATATGTCTATATACATCCGTATGTGGTAGTCCATTTGAAATCTCTAAAAAGACAAATATTTAGGAATGGAGGGAGTATATGGGAATTATGCAATGCCATCTTCTTTAGCCAGGCATCATATACATGAATCATGCAATGCCATCCTATTTAGCCAGTCATCATATATGTGAATTGTATCGTGCCATATTTCTTCCATAATGTATTCCATTTGTTAACAATGTTTGTACATTCATCTACTCTTCCTGTGCATCAGCCATTTGAGTCGGTCATGGGAAAATCTGGAGTGAAAACAAGGTCTTCTGAGCAGTCAGTGCTACCTGTCAATGTAGATTTCTTGTTGGTTACAGATAGCTCCTCAGAGGAGGATTCAGAGATAGATGACCAGTCGTATCCCCCCCCCCCGAGGTGCATGCTCTAACTTGGCTGGGTTATATTGCTCATATCATGCATATGGTGTGTTGCATCGCCATGCCATCTGCTTAGATTACACATGCTTTGTGTGAATGCCTCATGTTTGCTTTCTATATCAGATATGTGAATTATGCAATGCCATGTTTTTATCCAGTTATCATATATGTGAATTATGCACCGCCATGGAGCCAGGCATCATATATGTGAATTATCTCATGCCATCTTTTTTTCATTACGTATTCCATTTGTCGACAGTCTGTGTATATTGAACTACTCTTCATGTGTATCAGCCATTTGAGCCGGTTATGGAAAAATCTGGAGTGAAAACAAGGTCTTCCGAGCAGGCAATGGTACCTGTTGAAGCATATATCTCGATGGTTACAGGGAGCTCCTCAGAGGAGGATTCAGAGACAGATGACTAGTCCTATATCCCACCTGAGGTGTATGCTCTAAGTTGCAATGTTTATATTTCTCATATGATGCATATGGTGTCTTGCATTGCTTAGTTTAGACATCATATGCACAATATTGAATTCTATTTGCTTAGTTTAGAGATCATACATGCGAGTGCCAGCTGCTTAGTATATGAATCAATTATGTCAATTATATCATGCCATCATGTATACTTAGACAACATGTATGTGAATTATTTCATCCCAACCTATTTTAGAAAGACATCATATAGTTTTGTCATGTCATCCTGTTTAGGTACTCATCATATGTTGAATTATGCCATTATATCCTGTTAAGTTATCCATCATATATCTGAAACTGTGTCATGCTATCCTGTTTAGTTAGGCATCATATATGTGAAATTGTGTCATGCTGTCCTATTTGGTTGGACAACATATATATGAATTACCACATCTGTCCATCATACAATGTCTGTACGTTCAATTTCTTTTCTTGTTTATCAGCTATTTGAATTGGAGGGGGTGATGGCAGTATGTAAGGGAGCAAAAACCCGTTCTTCCCAAAAGACAGTGCTACCCATCGATGCAAATAGAACCATGGTTGTACTGGCCCACAAACTAGCCCCACCACACATAATCGAGACTCTTCCAGATTGCACACTTACACCGTTGGGCAGAGAACCAGCTACAACCCATCTAACCGCAACCCCAGCGGATAGTAACCCACTTATAGTTGACAAACCACCATGTCCACCACAAAGTACCCCCCACACGAGCAGTTTGTAAAGCTACTGCAGTGCCCAAAGCACGAAGACTACCACAGCTAACCCAAACACCATGTTTAAAGCAGAAGAGCAATTGTTCTCAAGTCAGATTCCGTAGCTATGGTCCATACTCCTTTGCTGTTGCATCACTGTATTTACTCATTCCAACTACTTTCGAATTTGAAGGATCCAATTGAAACTCCAATGGCGCAACAGGTATGTTTTAAACCTATTTCTTTAACTGGATTGTTGTTCTAACTTCTTGCTCTATGTTGATTTCAGTTTAAGTTGTATAAACAGTTATGTTCTCATGTGATGCACATTACAAGTGCTGCCAATGTTGTGTAGTTTCTCACACTTATATTCTGTCTATGCTGCTGTGTCTTAAAAATATATGAGTTGAACTATGTCTCTATCTTGATTAGGGAACATAAACTAGAATGATATGGACAATACAGTGACCATAGTACATAGATATATGTTTGTTTCATGATGTTATCCTGTCCACCTTACTACTGAACCGGTTTACCAAAATGAGTTTCGTATACTACAAGCTAAACCTGTGATGTGTCTGCTTGTTTCTCTTGTAGTATGCAAACAGAATATTGGAGAAGAGCACCCCACTATGAAATGGTAGAGAAAGTAATGCAGATAAGGTTCAAGATAGTGAGACAACCCTGTTGGTCTCCAGGAAAGGTGATAAAAACGATCTTGTAGACAGTGAGAAAACCCCACAGTCATGCGTTGATGTAGTGTTCGAGTTACTGGCCAGTACCGCTGGCACAGGCTCTTCGAACTTGCTGTCTGAATCACTTCATCTTCTTTAGTCTCAGCTACAAGCTGAAAGGCATCAGTCAGCTGTGCTGCGGCAAGAAGCCCAAGGACTGAGGAAGTCCCTACAGAATTCAGATGCGTACTTTCTTGTGCAATAGCAAGCGCTGGAGGATTTAAGCGCCAAACAAGAGAAAGTTAATAAGCTTGCTAAGCATCTTGCCAGCATTATGGGTACCCAGGATATTGTTTCTTGAACTCTTCTGACGTGGTTTCAGTTCTGGACTTGTTTTGCTGCGGTGTTTATATGCTGCTTTGTTCCCTATATTTGCACTGGTGGCGAACTTTGATGCCCAGTGGATGTAATATGTGTAATAACCATGATAGCCTAGCATAAGTTGCTTGCTTATTTATTTCCTTGTTGTCTTGTTTATTTGTTTGCTTGTAGTCAGTGCAGTTCTTTTTCCGCAGTTTGCTAGTGGTTGCAATAACCTATTTTTTAAAACTAGGCCATAATAACCATGGGCTAATATTTACTGTAGTGACACTGGGCCTCCTACGGGCCTTAGAAACAGTGGGCCTTCTACGGGTCGTAGAAACAGTAGGCCTTCTACGGGCCATAGAAACAATGGGCCTTCTACGGGCCGTAGAAACAATGGGCCTTCTATGGGACGTATCATCAATGGGCCTTATATGGGCCGTCTGATCGATTGGCCAAACATGGGCCAATAACAGGCCGCATTATGGCCATAAACGGGCTAGAGTTGGAATCGTCCGTTCATGGGCCGACTATAACGGGCCATCGTTAATAGGTCGTATTTGATGACGCTATGAAAACGGCCCAACGTCTTAACGGACCACAAACGGGCCGACTGTAACCACAGGCTGTATTTGGCCCACAAGCAGAAAATGACAGTAACGGGTCGTAAGTAAACGAATGCTGGAAATGAGCCCAAGAATAAATGGGCACTGACAAGGCCGAAAGATAACATGGGCTGGAAACGGCCCAACGGAATAACGGGCCGTTAATGGGTATAAAGTGATACGTTGTTTATTACGGGCCAGTTTCACCACGAACCGTTAATGGGTGTAAAGTGATACACTGTTCATTACGGGCCAGTTTCACCACGGGCCGTTAATAGGCCAAGAGTTACATAGGGCCTCATATGGGCCGAAAGACGTCATGGGCCATACATGGGCCAGAAGTGAAAACGGGCTGGAATCATATTGGATGGCCCAGATGACGCTACTGGGCCTAATTCGGATATGGCATAACGGGCGTTGGGTTAGCGGGCTGTAAATGGGCTATATGCAAACAGGCCGTTAACAGGCTTTCCATGGGCTGGCCCTCCACCTTTTGACCAAGTCAAATGGGCCGGCCTTTTCACAGGAATGGGCCTCTGTTGGGCCGTGCCACGTGTCGACGTATCATAGGCGCCTTCTGTCCAATGAGTGGATGACATCTGTCCCAACGATGAGCCGACACATGTTTCCTCCAGTCAATGATGATTTTACACGTGGAAAATCCCCATTGGTCGGGGTTATTAACGGGTTATCGGATCCAAAACCCGACCCGATAGCTTAACGGCGTTCCGTTACGGTGGATGCCACGTGTCGGTCACCCTTGACGAAAGCACTTCTGTGACGCACGATTTATCATCATGGAAGTGGACACTTCCGTGATGATAATTTTGGTAATTTCATGGAACACTTCTACGACAGTACAGGTAAGACTATCTTGATTTTTTCATAAAATCTTCATGGATGTACATGCATGAAAAAAACGCGACGTACTGTGACAAACACGTATCATCATGGAAGTGTATTTTTTTGTAGTGTAGACCATGCTCCATTAAAAGAAACTATGTTAAAACTGCTTTATGTGATCTTGGAGCCGGTGTTAGTGTTATGACTCTCTCTTTATATCATAGACTTGAATTGAGTAAGTTGACACCTACTGAAATATCTTTGCAAATGGCTGATAAATCAACTGCTATACCTGTCGGTATTTGTGAGGATGTGCCTGTTGTGGTTGCAAATGTCACTATCTTAACGGACTTTGTTATTCTTGATATTCCCGAGGACGATAGTATGTCGATTATCCTTGGTAGACCCTTTTTGAATACTGCAGGGGGGGCTGTTATTGATTGCAACAAAGGCAATGTCACTTTTCATGTTAATGGTAATGAGCATACGGTACACTTTCCGAGGAAACAATCTCAAGTTCATAGCATCAATTCTATTGGAAAAGTTCCAACTATTATTATTGGAGGTTTTGAATTTCCTCTCCCTATTGTCAAGAAAAAGTATGATATTCTTATTGTTGGGGATGTTCATAACCCCGTTGAGGTGACTTAGTGTTATTCGAAATTGCTCCGGTTCCGTGTTATTCGGAATGAGTTTGTTAAAAAGACTTGATCAACCTTGTTAGTGGATTCATTTTGATGATCATGAGATGGATGAAACTAGAAGGCACAACCATCTGTACCCACTTTTTACTTTCTGTTATTTAGAATAAATAAAGCAAAAATTGTATTATTCGTCTGTTTTCTGAATTATCCATGCAATAAAAAATATCCCAAAAATAAAAGTGCTCCAAATGCCCTGGAAATTTAGTATGATTTTTATGGAATATTTGAGGATTTTAGGCACTGAAAACACTGCAGGAGGGGCCAGCACCAGGCCACGAGAGTGGAGGGTGCGCCCACCTTCCCTGGGCGCGCCCCCCTGTCTCGTGGGCCCCTGGTGGCCCCCCTACACTTATGCCAGCACCCACAAACTCCATCTTCTTCCCAAAAAATACCCATCCAGCTCAAGCACGAGTTCTATCTCATTTTGCTGCGATTTTTGATCTCCTTGCTCAAAGCTCCATTCACAAAACTGTTTTGGGAGATTGTTGCTTGGTATGTGACTCCTCCATTGGTCCAATTAGTTTTTGTTCTAGTGCTCTATTCATTGCAAATTTTTGCTGCATAGGTGACCATGTTCTTGAGCTTGCATGTTAAATTTATGAGGTCCCAAGTAATTCTAATGCATGATATAGGCTCTAGGCACTTGTAGGAGTAGTTGTTATCAATCTTGTTTAGTTTTATTCACTTTTATTTTGAAGTTACTAAAATTTATGAAATTTTCAGAAAATGTTAAGGAGACTTTTGAGGGGCTCTTCTAGCCAAGGCTCCTAGGAAAAACAAGCTAAAGAGAAGGAAAATGCCAAGTATAATCTTCCTCGCATAGCGGAAGTACGGCCGTGTGAATGGCCATGCGATAATTTCTTGAGAGAAGCTGGAATTTATGAAGATTTTTATTCTTTGATCGAGAATGCAGACCTCAACGATTTCCTCCACGACCGGATCGATCAGTATCTCTTACTCACCAATACCTTCGTGCAAAACTTTTATTATTATCCTAAGAAGTCACTGAAGGAAATATGCCCTAGAGGTAGTAATAAAGTTATTATTTATTTCCTTATATCATGATAAATGTTTATTATTCATGCTAGAATTGTATTAACCAGAAACATAATTAATGTGTGAATACATAGACAAACATAGTGTCACTAGTATGCCTCTACTTGACTAGCTCGTTGATCAAAGATGGTTATGTTTCCTGACCATTAACATGAGTTGTTATTTAATTAACGAGATCACATCATTAAGAGAATGATGTGATTGACTTGAACCATTCCGTTAGCTTAGCACTTGATCGTTTAGTATGTTGCTACTGCTTTCTTCATGACTTATACATGTTCCTACAACTATGATATTATGCGACTCCCGTTTATCGGAGGAACACTTTGTGTGCTACCAAATGTCACAACATAACTGGGTGATTATAAAGGAGCTCTACAGGTGTCTCCAAAGGTACATGTTGAGTTGGCGTATTTCGAGATTAGGTTTTGTCACTCCGATTATCGGAGAGGTATCTCTGGCCCCTCTCAGTAATGCACATCACTATAATCCTTGCAAGCAATGTAGCTAATGAGTTAGTTACGGAATGATGCATTACATAACGAGTAAAGAGACTTGCCGGTAACAAGATTGAACTAGGTATTGAGATACCGACGATCGAATCTCGGGCAAGTAACATACCGATGACAAAGGGAACAACGTATGTTGTTATGCGGTTTGACCGATAAAGATCTTCGTAGAATATGTAGGATCCAATATGAGCATCCAGGTTCCGCTATTGGTTATTGACCGGCGACGTGTCTCGGTCATGTCTACATAGTTCTCGAACCCGTAGGGTCCGCACGCTTAAAGTTAGATGACAGTTATATTATGAGTTTATATTATGATGTACCGAACATAGTTCGAAGTCCTAGATGTGATCACGGATATGACGAGGAGTCTCGAAATGGTCGAGACATGAAGATTGATATATTGGACGACTATATTCGGACACCGGAATGGTCCGGGGGTTATCGGATATATACTGGAGTACCGGGGGGTTACCGGAACCCCCCGGGGGGTTAATGGGCCACATGGGCCCAAAGTTGAGAAGAGGAGGGGCGGCCAGGGCAGGCCGCGCGCCCCCTTCCCCTCTAGTCCGAATAGGACAAGGAGGGGGGCGGCGCCCCCCCTTTCCTTCCTCCCCTCTCTCCATTCCTTCCCCCTCTCCTTGTTGGACAAGGAAAGGAGGGAGTCCTACTCTCGGTGGGAGTAGGATTCCTCCTGCCGCGCCCCTCCTGGCCGGCAGAACCCTCCCCCTTGCTCCTTTATATACGGGGGCAGGGGGCTCCTCTAGACACAACAACAATTGATCCTTGAGATCTATTAGCCGTGTGTGGTTCCCCCCACAACTATATTCCACCTCAGTAATATCGTAGTGGTGCTTAGGCGAAGCCCTGCGTCGGTAGAACATCATTATCGTCACCACGCCGTCGTGCTGACGGAACTCTCCCCCGACACTCGGCTGGATCGTAGTTCGAGGAACGTCATCAAGCTGAACGTTTGCTAGAACTTGGAGGTGTCGTGCTTTCGGTGCTTGATCGGTCGGGCCATGAAGACGTACGACTACATCAACCGCATTGTTCTAATGCTTCCGCTTTCGGTCTATGAGGGTACGTGGACAACACTCTCCCCTCTCGTTGCTTTGCATCAGCATGATCTTGCGTGTGCGTACGAAATTTTTTGAAATTACTATGTTCCCCAACAGTGGCATCCGAGCCTAGGTTTTATGCGTAGATGTTATATGCACGAGTAGAACACAAGTGAGTTGTGGGCGATACAAGTCATACTACTTACCAGCATGTCATACTTTGGTTCGGCGGTATTGTTGGATGAAGCGTAAGCTTACGCGTAAGCTTACGCGAGACTGGTTCTACTGACGTGCTTTGCACACAGGTGGCTGACGGGTGTCAGTTTCTCCAACTTTAGTTGAACCGAGTGTGGCTACGCCCGGTCCTTGAGAAGGTTAAAACAGCACTAACTTGTCGAACTATCGTTGTGGTTTTGATGCGTAGGTAAGAACGGTTCTTGCTGAGCCCGTAGCAGCCACGTAAAACTTGCAACAACAAAGTATAGGACGTCTAACTTGTTTTTGCAGGGCATGTTGTGAGGTGATATGGTCAAGACGTGATGCTATATTTTATTGTATGAGATGATCATGTTTTATAACCGAGTTATCGGCAACTGGCAGGGGCCATATGGTTGTCGCTTTATTGTATGCAGTGCAATTGCCATGTAATTGCTTTACTTTATCACTAAGCGGTAGCGATAGTCGTAGAAGCAATAGGTGGCGAAACGACAACGATGCTACGATGGATATCAAGGTGTCGCAATGGTGAGGATGGTGATCATGATGATGCTTCAGAGATGGTGATCACAAGCACAAGATAATGATGGTCATATCATATCACTTATATTGATTGCATGTGATGTTTATCCTTTATGCATCTTATTTTGCTTTGATTGATGGTAGCATTATAAGATGATCTCTCACTAAATTTCAAGGTATAAGTGTTCTCCCTGAGTATGCACCGTTGCGAAAGTTCTTCGTGCTGAGACACCACGTGATGATCGGGTGTGATAGGCTCTACGTTCAAATACAACGGGTGCAAAACAGTTGCACACGCGGAATACTCAAGTTAAACTTGACGAGCCTAGCATATACAGATATGGCCTCGGAACACTGAGACCAAAAGGTCAAGCATGAATCATATAGTAGATATGATCAACATAGTGATGTTCACCATTGAAAACTACTCCATCTCACGTGATGATCGGACATGGTTTAGTTGATTTGGATCACGTGATCACTTAGATGATTAGAGGGATGTCTATCTAAGTGGGAGTTCTTAAGTAATATAATTAACTGAACTTAAATTTTTCATGAACTTAGTACCTGATAGTATTTTTGCTTGTCTATGTTTGTTGGAGATAGATGGCTCGTGCTGTTGTTCCGTTGAATTTTAATGCGTTCCTTGAGAAAGCTAAGTTGAAAGATGATGGTAGCAATTACACGGACTGGGTCCGTAACTTGAGGATTATCCTCATTGCTGCACAGAAGATTACGTCCTGGAAGCACCGCTGGGTGCCAGGCCTGTTGCAGATGCAACTGACTTCGTTAAGAATGTCTGGCAGAGCAAAGCTAATGACTACTCGATAGTTCAGTGTGCCATGCTTTACGGCTTAGAACCGGGAATTCAACGACATTTTGAACGTCATGGAGCATATGAGATGTTCCAAGAGTTGAAGTTAATATTTCAAGCAAATGTCCGGATTGAGAGATATGAAGTCTCCAATAAGTTCTATAGCTGCAAGATGGAAAAGCATAGTTTTGTCAGTGAACATATACTCAAAATGTCTGGGTATAATAATCACTTGATTCAACTGAGAGTTAATCTTCCTGATGATAGTGTCATTGACAGAATTCTTCAATCACTACCACCAAGCTACAAGAGCTTTGTGATGAACTATAACATGCGAGGGATGGACAAGACTATTCCCGAGCTCTTCGCAATGCTAAAAGCTGCGGAGGTAGAATCCAGAAGGAGCATCAAGTGTTGATGGTCAATAAGACCACCAGTTTCAAGAAAAAGGGTAAAGGGAAGAAGAAAGGTAACTTCAAGAAGAACGGCAAACAAGTTTCTGCTGAGAAGAAACCCAAATCTGGACCTAAGCCTGAGACTGAGTGCTTCTACTGCAAGCAGACTGGTCACTGGAAGTGGAACTACCCCAAGTATTTGGCGGATAAGAAGGATGGCAAGGTGAACAAAGGTATATGTGATATACATGTTATTGATGTGTACCTTACTAATGCTCGCAGTAGCACCTGGGTATTTGATACTGGTTCTGTTGCTAATATTTGCAACTCGAAATAGGGACTACGGATTAAGCAAAGATTGGCTAAGGACGAGGTGACGATGCGTGTGGGAAATGGTTCCAAAGTCGATGTGATCGCGGTCGGCATGCTAGCTCTACATCTACCTTCGGGATTAGTTTTAGACCTGAGTAATTGTTATTTGGTGCCAGCGTTGAGCATGAACATTATATCTGGATCTTGTTTGATGCGAGACGGTTATTCATTTAAATCAGAGAATAATGGTTGTTCTATTTATATGAGTAATATGTTTTATGGTCATGCACCCTTGAAGAGTGGTCTATTTTTATTAAATCTCGATAGTAGTGATACACATAATCATAATGTTGAAGCCAAAAGATGCAGAGTTGATAATGATAGTGCAACTTATTTGTGGCACTGCCGTTTGGGTCATATTGGTGTAAAGCGCATGAAGAAACTCCATACTGATGGACTTCTGGAATCACTTGATTATGAATCACTTGGTACATGCGAACTGTGCCTCATGGGCAAGATGACTAAAATGCCGTTCTCCGGAACTATGGAGCGAGCAACAGATTTGTTGGAAATCATACATACTGATGTATGTGGTCCAATGAACATTGAGGCTCGCAGTGGGTATCGTTATTTTCTCACCTTCACAGATGATTTAAGCAGATATGGGTATATCTACTTAATGAAACATAAATCTGAAACATTTGAAAAGTTCAAAGAATTTAGAGTGAAGTGGAAAATCATCGTAACAAGAAAATAAAGTTTCTACGATCTGATTGTGGAGGAGAATATTTGAGTTACGAGTTTGGTTTACATTTGAAACAATGCGGAATAGTTCCGCAACTCATGACACCTGGAACACCACAACGTAATGGTGTGTCCGAACATCGTAATCATACTTTACTAGATATGGTGCGATCTATGATGTCTCTTACTGATTTACCGCCATCGTTTTGGGGTTATGCTTTAGAGACGGCCGCATTCACATTAAATAGGGCACCATCAAAATCCATTGAGACGACGCCTTATGAACTATGGTTTGGCAAGAAACCAAAGTTATCGTTTCTTAAAGTTTGGGATGCAATGCTTATGTGAAGAAACTTCAACCAGATAAGCTCGAACCCAAATCGGAGAAATGTGTCTTCATAGGATACCCAAAAGAGACTATTGGGTACACCTTCTATCACAGATCTGAAGGCAAGACTTTTGTTGCTAAATTTGGATCCTTTCTAGAGAAGGAGTTTCTCTCGGAAGAAGTGAGTGGGAGGAAATTAGAACTTGATGAGGTAACAGTACCTGCTCCCTTATTGGAAAGTAGTTCATCACAGAAACCGGTTCCTGTGACAACTACACCAATTAGTGAGGAAGCTAATGATATTGATCATGAAACTTCAGATCAAGTTACTACCGAACCTTGTAGGTCAACCAGAGTAAGATCCGCACCAGAGTGGTACGGTAATCCTATTCTGGAAGTCATGTTACTTGACCATGGCGAACCTACGAACTATGAGGAAGCGATGATGAGCCCAGATTCCGCAAAATGGCTTGAGGCCATGAAATCTGAGATGGGATCCATGTATGAGAACAAAGTATGGACTTTGGTTGACTTGCCCGATGATCGGCAAACCATCGAGAATAAATGGATCTTCAAGAAGAAGAATGACGCTGATGGTAATGTTACTGTCAACAAAGCTCGACTTGTTGCGAAACGTTTTCGACAAGTTCAAGGGGTTGACTACGATGAGACTTTCTCACCCGTAGCGATGCTTAAGTCTGTCTGAATAATGTTAGCAATTGCCGCATTTTATGATTATGAAATATGGCAAATGGATGTCAAAACTGTATTCCTGAATGGATTTCTAGAAGAAGAGTTGTATATGATGCAACCAGAAGGTTTTGTCGATCCAAAAGGTGCTAACAAAGTGTGCAAGCTCCAGCGATCCATTTATGGACTGGTGCTAGCCTCTCGGAGTTGGAATAAACGCTTTGATAGTGTGATCAAAGCATATGGTTTTATACAGACTTTTGGAGAAGCCTGTATTTACAAGAAAGTGAGTGGGAGCTCTGTAGCATTTCTGATATTATATGTAGACGACATATTATTAATTGGAAATGATATAGAATTTCTGGATAGCATAAAAGGATACTTGAATAAAAGTTTTTCAATGAAAGACCTCGGTGAAGCTGCTTACATATTAGGCATCAAGATCTATAGAGTAGATCAAGACGCTTAATTGGACTTTCACAAAGCACATACCTTGATAAAGTTTTGAAAAAGTTCAAAATGGATCAAGCAAAGAAAGGGTTCTTGCCTGTATTACAAGGTGTGAAGTTGAGTCAGACTCAATGCCCGACCACAACAGAAGATAGAGAGAAAATGAAAGATGTTCCCTATGCTTCAGCCGTAGGCTCTATCATGTATGCAATGCTGTGTACCAGACCTGATGTATGCTTAGCAATAAGTTTAGCAGGAAGGTACCAAAGTAATCCAGGAGTGGATCACTGGACATCGGTCAAGAATATCCTGAAATACCTGAAAAGGACTAAGGATATGTTTCTCGTTTATGGAGGTAACAAAGAGCTAGTCGTAAATGGTTACGTCGATGCAAGCTTTGACACTAATCTGGATGATTCTAAATCGCAAACCGGATATGTGTTTATATTGAACGGTGGAGCTGTAAGTTGGTGCAGTTCTAAACAAAGCGTCATGGCGGGATCTACATGCGAAGCGGAGTACATAGCTGCTTCGGAAGCAGCAAATGAAGGAGTCTGGATGAAGGAGTTCATATCCGATCTAGGTGTCATACCTAGTGCATCGGGACCAATGAAGATCTTCTGTGACAATACTGGTGCAATTGCCTTGGCAAAGGAATCTAGATTTCACAAGAGGACCAAGCACATCAAGAGAGCTTCAATTCCAACCGGGACCAAGTCCAGGTGGGAGACATAAAGATTTGCAAGATACATACGGATCTGAATGTAGCAGACCCGTTGACTAAGCCTCTTCCACAAGCAAAACATGATCAGCACCAATGCTCCATGAGTGTTAGAATCATTACTGTGTAATCTAGATTATTGACTCTAGTGCAAGTGGGAGACTGAAGGAAATATGCCCTAGAGGCAATAATAAAGTTATTATTTATTTCCTTATATCGTGATAAATGTTTATTATTCATGCTAGAATTGTATTAACCGGAAACATAATACATGTGTGAATACATAGGCAAACATAGTGTCACTAGTATGCCTCTACTTGACTAGCTCGTTGATCAAAGATGGTTATGTTTCCTGACCATAAACATGAGTTGTTATTTGATTAACGAGATCACATCATTAGGAGAATGATGTGATTGACTTGACCCATTCCGTTAGCTTAGCACTTGATCGTTTAGTATGTTGCTATTGCTTTCTTCATGACTTATACATGTTCCTACAACTATGATATTATGCAACTCCCATTTACCGGAGGAACACTTTGTGTGCTACCAAACGTCACAACATAACTGGGTGATTATAAAGGAGCTCTACCGGTGTCTCCAAAGGTACATGTTGAGTTGGCATATTTCGAGATTAGGTTTTGTCACTCCGATTGTCAGAGAGGTATCTCTGGGCCCTCTCGGTAATGCACATCACTATAAGCCATGCAAGCAATGTAGCTAATGAGTTAGTTCCGGAATGATGCATTACATAACGAGTAAAGAGACTTGTCCGTAACGAGATTGAACTAGGTATTGAGATACCGATGATCGAATCTCGGGAAAGTAACATACCGATGACAAAGGGAACAACGTATGTTGTTATGTGGTTTGATCGATAAAGATCTTCGTAGAATATGTAGGAGCCAATATGAGCATCCAGGTTCCGCTATTGGTTATTGACCGGAGATGTGTCTCGGTCATGTCTACATAGTTCTCGAACCCGTAGGGTCCGCACGCTTAAAGTTAGATGACAGTTATATTATGAGTTTATATTGTGATGTACTGAAGATAGTTCGGAGTCCCGGATGTGATCACGGACATGACGAGGAGTCTCGAAATGGTCGAGACATGAAGATTGATATATTGGACGACTATATTCGGACACCGGAATGGTTCCGGGGGTTATCGGATATATACCGGAGTACCGGGGGGTTACCGGAACCCCCCGGGGAGTTAATGGGCCACATGGGCCCAAAGTGGAGAAGAGGAGGGGCGGCCAGGGCAGGCCGCGCACCCCCTCCCCCTCTAGTCAGAATAGGACAAGGAGGGGGGCGGCGCCCCCCTTTCCTTCCTCCCCTCTCTCCCTTCCTTCCCCCTCTCCTAGTTGGACAAGGAAAGGAGGGAGTCCTACTCCCGATGGGAGTAGGACTCCTCCTGGCACGCCGCTCCTGGCCGACCGCCCCCTCTCCCCTTGGTCCTTTATATACGGGGGCAGGGGGGCACCTCTGGACACAACAACAATTGATCCTTGAGATCTATTAGCCGTGTGCGGTGCCCCCCTCCACTATATTGCACCTCGATAATATCGTAGCGGTGCTTTGGGGAAGCCCTGTGTCGGTAGAACATCATCATCATCACCACTCCATCGTGCTGACGGAACTCTCCCTCGACACTTGGCTAGATCGGAGTTCGAGGGACGTCATTGAACTGAACGTGTGCTAGAACTCACAGGTGCCATGCTTTCGGTGTTTGATCGGTCGGGCAGTGAAGACGTACGACTACATCAACCGCGTTGTTATAACGCTTCCGCTTTCGGTCTACGAGGGTACGTGGACAACACTCTCCCCTCTCGTTGCTATGCATCACCATGATCTTGCGTGTGCGTAGGAAATTTTTTGAAATTACTACGTTCCCCAACAGTCACCGCCTTCAGTATCATTTCATTTATGTGATGAATTCAGGGAAATGTCTTTACGTAATTTTTGCGCGTTATGTAGGATACCCTTTGAAGGGAAATTAGAGGAACCACATCGTAAAGATGTGGATGGCTTTGTTAACACTATCGCTGTAGGGGACCCAAAGAAGGGTTCCGATGTGAGAATCTCTAGCATACACTTTCCTGTTTTACGCTACTTTGCCATATTTGCTAGTAGATGCTTGATTGGTCGTGGAAATAGTGGAAACTTCAATGTTCCTGATATTATCATTCTTCACCATGCCTTGTTTGGAGATAATAGTTTTAGTATGGGTGCCGTCATTGCTAAACGGCTGAGCCTGAATCGTACAAAAGGCCCCATCTTTGGAGGTATCTATGCTTCACGTCTTGCTAGACATTTTGAGATACCTATTAGGCACCATGAGAAAGAGGATACAAAATTGCCTCCTTACATTCTAGATTACAAGAGCATGGTAGCACATGAGTTCATTGTTGACAACAAAAGTAAGATGCTCTTGTATAACCTGAGATTTAATAAGAAACACAATGAGACTATTATTTTGCATGCGCCTCTGTTGTACACAACAAAAGTAAGAAGCGGTGTACGCTCATCGAGGCCAAGCATCCACTCCAGAACCTGAGCCTGAGACGGAACCTGCAATGGACCCTTATCGTGCATCATCTTACAAGTGGGACCCGGAGATGGCCACCCAGTGGTATCCTGATTACACCTCCCAGTACACCGGGGAGAGTAGCAGCGGTCCTTGGCATTAGACCAACTTAGGCCAAAAGCCTAAGCTTGGGGGAGTATGTATTTCTCACCGACTTTACATTCATGTTCACACACTATCCTAGTCGCCGGTGCTCATACTCTTTCATTGTATTATCCATGCTAGTTTAATTTTATTTTTCTCGCTTTCTTCTTGTGTGTTTGATAAACCTTGAGAAAAACCAAAAAAAATTGTTAGTTTAATTTCCATGCTTGTAGTAGAAATCAAAATGAAAACCCAAAAAGATTTCTCGTTCTTCTTCTTACTTGTTGGGAGCTTTCCCGTGTAAATAGTTTTATTTTATTTTCTTTCCTTTGGGGGTCGAGAGTAGAAGACCATATTGGAAATGTTTAGTGGCTCTCATATGCATGATTGTTTATTTAACTTAGAGCCCATATTACTTGTCTTCTATTTTGAGTTGTATGCTTGCAGATTCCAGCTTAGTCCAATGCATGTGCACTATTATTATTATACACATCGTTCGGTCGTGCAAGTGAAAGGCAATAATGACGATATATGATGGACGGATTGAGATGAGAAAAGCTGGTATGAACTCGACCTCTCTTGTTTTTGTAAATATGATGAGTTCATCGTTCCTGACTCAGCTTATTATGAAGTAAACATATTTACAATGACATTTAGAGATTATAGTTGCTTGTGCCATGCTTGATTAGCTATGAGTTATAATGGTTTACCTTGCGTCCCAACATGCTATTAGAATGATTATGATGTGGTATGATGGGATGGTATCCTCCTTTGAATGAATTGAGTGACTAGACTTGGCATATGTTCACGCATGTATTAGAAACAAATCAACATAGCCTTCATGATATTTATGTTCATGATGGATTATATCCTACTCATGCTTGTACTCGGTGTGAATTAATTTTAATGCATGTTTATGACCATTGTCGCTCTCTTAGTTGGTCGCCTCCCAGTCTTTTGCTAGCCTTCACCTATACTAAGCGGGAATACTGCTTGTGCATCCAAACTCCTTAAACCCCAAAGTTGTTCCATATGAGTCCACCATACCTTCCTATATGCGGAATTTACCTGCCGTTCCAACTAAATTTGTATGTGCTAAACTCCAAACCTTCAAATGAAATTTTGTTTTGTATGCTCGAGCAGCTCATGTTTCAACTAGGGCTGCCTATATCTTCCATGCTAGGTGGGTTATTCTCAAGAGGAGTGGACTCTGCTCCTCATTCACGAGAAAGGGCCGGTAACCGGGATGCCCAGTCCCATGATCCAAAAAGATCAAAGCAAATCAATATAATTAAACAAAACTCCCCAAGGATTGTTGTTAGTTGGAGGCACTCGTTGTTTCGAGCAAGCCATGGATTGATGCTTGTTGGTGGTTGGGGGAGTATAAACCTTTACCATTCTGTTTGAGAACTGCCTATAATGCATGTAGTATGGAAGATATAGCCATCTCATAGTTGTTGTGTTGACAGTGAAAGTATGCCGCTAGAAATGTTATTCAATCTCTATTTTAAAATCGAGCTCTGGCACCTCTACAAATCCCTGCTTCCCTCTATGAAGGGCCTATCTATTTACTGTTATGTTGAGTCATTATCCCTCTTATTAAAAAGCACCCGCTGGAGAGCACACTGTCATTTGCATTCATTACTATTGGTTTATATTGGGTATGACTTGACTGGATCTCTTTTACCATGAATTACAATGTTTAGTCGGTCCTTGATCTTTAAAGGTGCTCTGCATTTATGTTTTGCGGTCTCAGAAAGGGCTAGCGAGATACCATTTTGTTATATTATGTTATGATTGTTTTGAGAAAGTGTTGTCATCCGAGTTTTATTATTATGGCTCGCTAGCTGATTATGCCATTGATATGAGTAATTGTGAGACCTAAGTGTTATTGTGAGTATGGTTAGTTCATAATATTTGCTGAAACCTGAATGCTGGCTTTGCATGTTTACAACAACAAGAGCAAATAGAGTTTGTAAAAGTTTTTCTTTATCACTTTCATTTTATCAACTGAATTGCTTGAGGACAAGCAGAGGTTTAAGCTTGGGGGAGTTGATACGTCTCCAACGTATCTACTTTTCCAAACACTTTTGCCCTTGTTTTGGACTCTAACTTGCATGATTTGAATGAAACTAACCCGGACTGACGCCGTTTTCAGCAGAACTGCCATGATGTTGTTTTATGTGTAGAAAACAAAAGTTCTCGGAATGTCCTGAAAATCCATGGAGGCGCGTTTTGGAAAATATAAAAAATACTGGCAAAAGGATCAAGACTAGGGGCCCACACCCTGTCCACGAGGGTGGGGGGCGCGCCCACCCCCCTCGGAGCGCCCCCTATCTCGTGGCCCCCCTGAGGCTCCACCGACCTCAACTCCAACTCCATATATTCCGTTTCGCGGAGAGAATAATTAGAGAGAAAGTTTCATCGGGTTTGACGATACGGAGCCGCCGCCAAGCCCTAATCTATC
>NC_057801.1:209190081-209196561 GCF_018294505.1 Triticum aestivum
CATCAGCAATTTCATGATGCTCACCGCCGTGCGTGAGTAATTCCATCGTAGGCTTGCTGGATGGTGATGGGTTGGAAGAGATTTACCATCTAATCAAGTTAGTTTTGTTAGAGTTTGATCCCTAGTATCCACTATGTTTTGAGATTGATGTTGCCATGACTTTGATATGCTTAATGCTTGTCACTAGGGCCCGAGTGCCATGATTTCAGATCTGAACCTATTATGTTTTCATGAATATATGTGTGTTCTTGATCCTATCTTGCAAGTCTATGGTCACCTATTATGTGTTATGATCCGACAACCCTGAAGTGACAATAATTGGGATACTTCTCGGTGATGACCATAGTTTCAGGAGTTCATGTATTCACTATGTGGTAATGCTTTGTTCCGGTTCTCTATTAAAAGGAGGCCTTAATATCCCTTAGTTCCCGCTAGGACCCCGCTGCCATGCGAGGGTAGGACAAAACATGTCATGCAAGTTCTTTTCCATAAGCATGTATGACTATATACGGAATACATGCCTACATTACATTGATGAACTGGAGCTAGTTCTGTGTCACCCTATGTTATAGCTATTACATGAGGAATCGCATCCAACATAATTATCCATCACTGATCCAATGCCTACTAGCTTTTCACATCTTGTGCTTCGCTTATTCACTTTTCCGTTGCTATTGTTACAATCACTACAAAACCCAAAAATATTACTTTTGCTACTGTTACCTTTATTATCATACTACTTTGCTACTAAATACTTTGTTGTAGATACTAAGTTATCTAGGTGTGGTTGAATTGACAACTCAACTGCTAATACTCAATAATATTCTTTGGCTCCCCTTGTGTCGAATCAATAAATTTGGGTTGAATACTCTACCCTCAAAAGCCGTTGCGATCCCCTACACTTGTGGGTTATCATCTGGCGATCCTTGATGGAGTGCAAGCTGAAGGAAGGTGATCCACTAAGCCCACATGTGATCAAGATGATCGGATATGTGCAAGCTTTGGATCGGTTGGGCTTCCCACTCTTGGATGAGCTGGCTACTGATGTTGTTCTTGGTTCTCTTCCGCCCAGCTATGGGACGTTCATCTCGAACTATCATATGCATGGCATGGATAAGAAGCTCACTGAATTGCATGGGATGCTCAAGTATAGCAGGATATTAAGAAAGGCACGCATCAATTGTTGATGGTGCAGAAATTGGCTAAGTTCAAGAAGAGTTGGTCCAAGAAAAAGGCTAACGCAAAGGGCACGGAGACGGTAACCTCCGCCGTTGGGTCGAAGTCTGGACCGGACTCGAAGACCTTTGCTATCATTGCAAGGAGACCGGTCACTAGAAGAGGAACTGTAGCAAGTGGCTTGCAGAGCATGGCAAGAAGGCCGGAAATGCTTCTTCGAGCAAAGGTACACTTGTTGCATATGTTATAGACATTTACCTTGCTGACATACCTAGTAGCTCTTGGGTATTTGATGTCGGATCGGTTGTTTGCAACTCAATGCAGGGGCTGCTAAGAACTATCGATCTTGATGTATCGCGAGCTTTGCTATTATAGTTGGATCTTATGATGTTTCTCCCCCTCTACTCTCTTGTAATGGATTGAGTTTTCCCTTTAAAGTTGTCTTATCGGATTGAGTCTTTAAGGATTTGAGAACACTTGATGTATGTCTTGCCGTGCTTATCTGTGGTGACAATGGGATATTCACATGATCTACTGGATGTATGTTTTGGTGATCAACTTGCGGGTTCAATGAACTTATGCATAGGGGTTGGCACACGTTTTCGTCTTGACTCTCCGGTAGAAACTTTGGGGCACTCTTTGAAGTACTTTGTGTTGGTTGAATAGATGAATCTGAGATTGTGTGATGCATATCGTATAATCATGCCCACGGATACTTGAGGTGACAATGGAGTATCTAGGTGGCATTAGGGTTTTGGTTGATTTGTGTCTTAAGGTGTTATCCTAGTACGAACTCTATGATAGATCGAACAGAAAGAATAGCTTCGTGTTATGTTACTACAGACTCTTGAATAGATCGAGCAGAAAGGATAACTTTGAGGTGGTTTCGTACCCTACCATAATCTCTTCATTTGTTCTCCGCTATTAGTGACTATGGAGTGACTCTTTGTTGCATGTTGAGGGGAGTTATATGATTCAAGTATGTTATTATTGTTGAGAGAACTTGCACTAATGAAAGTATGAACACTAGGCCTTGTTTCCTAGCATTGCAATACCGTTTACGCTCACTTTTTTCATTAGTTACCTTGATGTTTTATATTTTCAGATTACAAATACCCATATCTATCATCCATATTGCACTTGTATCACCATCTCTTCGCCGAACTAGTGCGCTTATACAATTTACCATTGTATTGGGTGTGTTGGGGACACAAGAGACTCTTTGTTATTTGGTTGCAGGGTTGTTTGAGAGAGACCATCTTCATCCTAAGGTAGGATTGATAAACCTTAGGTCATCCACTTGAGGGAAATTTGCTACTGTCCTACAAACCTCTGTACTTGGAGGCCCAACAACGTCTACAAGAAGAAGGTTGTGTAGTAGACATCAATAATTCAAATGTGAACTACAGGCACATGCTCTAATGCATATAAATTGGTTGAAAATTCAAATATGTGTCCTTGGTTGCATGCTTAGGTGCCATGCAAGAAATGGGAATGAATGTCAAACACCCTGCCACCATCACTCGGCCGCAAACATTGAGATACCTGGTTTTTAAATTCTAGTAAATGCAAAACACGTCTGAAATCCATGAAACTTGGCATGCTATCATGGAGCGGCATCAGCATGTCGTGGTAAAAATTGTGTCCCATTTGGGGCAGGTTTGGGGATATGCTTCTCACAAACCAGAGCTTCTCACAACGTGCCTGATGGTTTCGGTAGGGAACGTCCCACCTTTGGGGACAAAACGATATCCATTGCCTCTTATTGCTTTGAAAAAATTTCTCATGTCAACATAGAACAACAGGAGTGTTGTGTCAATTTTTGGGATTTTTCGGGGTTCGTTTGGACATTTTTATGCATTAGTTGATTTTTTCAATGCATTCATGTGCATAGTTCAAATTTGAACTACATGCACATGCTCTAATGCATATAAATTGGTTGAAAATTAAAATTTGTGTCCTTGGTTGCATGTTTAGGTCCCATGCAAGAAATGGGAATGAATGTCAAACACACTGCCACCGTCACTCGGCCGCAAACATTGAGATACCTGGTTTTGAAATTCTAGTAAATCCAACACTCGTCTGAAATTCCTGAAACTTGCCATGCTATCATGGAGCTGCATCAACATGTCGTGTTAAATTATTGGTCCCATTTGGGGCAGGTTTGGGTATATGCTTCTCACAAACCAGAGATTCTCAGAACAAGCATGATGGTTTCAGAAGGGAACGTCCCACCTTTAGGGACGAAACGATATCAATTGCCTCTTATTGCTTTCAAAAATGTTCTCGTGTCAACATAGAACAATAGGAGTGTTGTGTCAATTTTTGGGATGTTTCGTGGTTCGTTTGGACATTTTTATGCATTAATTGAGTTTTCAATGCATTTATGTGCATAATTCAAATTTTAACCATTCATGTGACGCCATGTGTCTTGGTTTTAATGGCTATAGGTTTTAATGGCTCTTGATCGCAAACGTTTTAGAAAGAACACCCATATGCAAAGTGAGAGCGGGATTTGTGCATCTCTTCAATGTAAACGGTTGTTTTGGATGACCCGTGTGCAACCACTTACAAACAATTTGGTCAGATTTGCATCTATAATAATGGGTATGTTGCCATTTGTCAAACTAGAAAGATTGACATTTGTTGATCTAGTAACATTGCCATTTGTCAACCTTGTACACTGTGATTTGTCAAAATATGAAGCTAAAAATCACTAGGAGTATCTAATTTTTGCAACTAAAATTCAATAATTAAGCATAGATGGAGGCGAGGAGGTGTGTTCAGCCGGGCGTGCAGCAGGCGGCACAGTACTATTCTATTTGACAGCGGGCGGCGCAGTTCCCGATACGACTTTAATGAAGACGAGGGAGAGGGTAGTGGTTCCTGAAATGTTGAACGGCCAATGATGCATCCTCCTTCAATTAGCATCATGAATGCATGAGGGAAGTAATGGGAGGAGGACCAGTAAAAGAGGAAGCATGATGTGAATGCAATGCAGTTTACACTCATATAAAGCCGCCCCTCCATTCCAATGCATCTACCACATCGTACGCACCTAAGCATTTGCCTAAGAACCTACACTAAGCGCAAAAGTGCTCACTCTAGATGCATGGCGGCGATGCGTGCGAGTGGCCAGCGGCTGTGCCAGACAGTCCACGACGCCGGCCTACGGCATGGCACGGAGGATCTTCTCTAGACGGTGTTGGTGACTGGTTGGTGGATGGCCGCCATCGACGCTAGCTACGACTCTAAGTTGGACCAGATGATCGTTGCCACCACCAACAAGTTCACCGTCGTCAAGAAGCTGCGGACGATGTCGCCGTACTCCACCAGCTCGCACGCCCGGGCTCCTCATTGCCTGCCACCCTAATCGGCCTCCATGGTCGGAACCTGTTTCAAGCACTGGTGGCTCTACGACTGCCCGTTGATGAAGAATGTCCACCTGGAGGTCGTGCTCACCGTGAGGCACCTCGCCCTGCAAGAATTCATCGACCTAAACATCCACGTGAACGAGCAAATCATGTACATAGGTATCTACAAGGCCAGTCAGGACGCTACGACGTTGGCCTTCTTCAACCGGCTGGAAGCCTTGAATGCCTTTGCTGAGAAGCACCTTGACCACGCCACAAAAGCCACCGCTCCTTAGCCGCCGGTCGGTGGCCCGGTGCATTGAGTTGAGGAGGAGGAGGTCGTACGTTGATGGATGCATCTTTCTTATTGCCTCCTTAATTCTTATTGTGCTATTGCATTCTCGTTCCAGTCAATACAGACATCTGTGATCCCTTTGCTTAATTATATGCATCACTATAACTAGTACTCCATCCGTCAATTTATAAGTTGTCCTGCCAGTGTTTGGGGCCGGCACACGACACAATAAGCACACCCATGACGACACATACAGAGAGAACATCCAGCGGTTCCAATGGCAATTTGTCAAAATATGCAGCTAAAAATCACTAGCACTATCTTTTTGCAACTAAGATTCAGTAATTAAGCATAGATTTCATTCATAGATTAAGTAGTCGTGCTTAATCTATACAAACAGTTCAACCGTTAGGCGCCACGGCGCGCTCTGCTCATGTCCGTCGGTGCGCTCGGGTTGTGGACAGCTTTTCCTTGCGTGTTCAACTGCTATATGCATATATATGGTTGCTGGCCGTTGAGGCGACCGTGGAGCGCTCTGCTTGCGTCCCTCCGTGCACGCTCCGCCAGCAGTTGGGCCTGCGCACGATCACATCGGGGGGGGCATATGCATGTGGTTGTGCCGCGCGCGTTGCCATGCGATGCAATTACATGCGGCACGATGGAGTTACGAGCTGCAAATTAGAACTGCCATCAGGACGAGCCGTCCGGCCTCCCCTTTAATTCCTGCGACCATTATAACCTTAGTCTCTTCAAGCTTTTGATCGCGCCCCACAACACAACAAGCACACCCACGACGACACATAGAGAGGGGATGTCCAGCGGCACTCCAATGGAGTTCGGCGAGCATAAAGTGGAGACCTACGCGAGGGAGACGGATCTCTCGGCGGTGTACGCCATCGACCCAGCCGTGGTGGACGACTACATCAACACCGTTCAGCAGTTGCTTGCTGGAGACAAGTACAAGGTGGTCGGCATCGACCTCCAGTACACCGCCGGTAGTCCCAGCATAGATCAGAAGGTTGCCATCTCCTAGTTGTGTGCGCGCCATCCTACCACTACTGCATGGCCAGAGAGCCTTGTGACCATTTCAACAGGTTTGTCAACAGCATCGAATACAAGTTCGCCATGGTGGAAACCACCGACGATGTAAAAGCGCTCAGTGTTACGGGCTTGGCCTGCCAGAACCTTGTCAAAATCGGTGACCACTACAGGGTCTGGGGCAGCACGAAGAAGGACTCCATGGTTAAACTCACCTTGGCCATCATCGACCCCTACTACGAAAAGACGAAGCAGGATGCCCAGAGAACAAGTGTGGTATCCTTGCACAGGGCCTGAATGCGGCGATTGGATGAACCTCACCTCAGGTTCGCGGCCAATAGCGTGTACACATGCTACGAGATGCATAGGCGGATCATTTACATGAGGAAGTGCCTCATTACCCAAATCGACAAGCCCGGATCGAGCCACAAGCAGAGCAAGCATCACAAGAAGTAGATGATGGTCAGATGATCGTTTATGCTAGTTAATCATGCATGTAATATATAGTTTACTTTATTGGTGTGTGGAAGTGTCATGTGTGTAGTAGCCACCTATGAAATTATGCATGTAATAGTTTACTTTGGTGTGTGCAAATGCCATGGTTGTAGTAGCCACCTA
>NC_057801.1:209196821-209247008 GCF_018294505.1 Triticum aestivum
ATCCCATCACACAACACACACGTCTTATTAGCAGCAATCGTTTGTGTTACTATCGGTCTTCGCACACATTTCTGATTACAGACATGTTTGTCGCGTATCACACACATCTTGTTATATTGAACCATTTATGTTCTCTTGTCTCAAACAAACGGTTCATCCGCGTGAACCACATGTCGTATATCGCACACACCTTGATTTGGCTGACCGTTTCTTTTGTGTTGCCTAATCACAAACAGTTCATCCTAGTGAACCGTATGTTGTTTATTGCACACACCTTCATCTGGCTGCCCGTTTCTTTTGTTGCTCCTCATCGCAAACGGTTAATTGGACTAAACCATATGTCGTACATCACACATGGAACTAAAATCTGAACCATGTTTGATGTATCCGTCATCGCAAATGTTTTGCACCTTTTTGACGGTTTTTTACACCACCATTTGCGATTAATGCATCGCACATAGTTTCGTAAAAGGGTCTCTGATAGTAGTGTCGCGTTAGCAGCATCCTGCAGTAGTGAAGGGTAGGCGATGGATGCGGAGGGCATGGGCATTAACACCGCAGCAGGAAATCGAGCGTTGCTAATTAGAGCAGCGAGTCGGTCATGATTCCCTGTGCCTCTGGAGGTCCTATTGGTCAGGCGGGGCGGCTGCCCTTGAGGTGAGAGGCCAGGCCCCGGCCCTACCCTTATAAAAGGGGGAGGGAAGGTGTCTTTCCATACTCACCTCCTTCTTCCTGTGTGGTAATCTTCCTCCACTTACCATGCTGAGAGGGCGCACTGGTGCTCCGATGGCGGCGACGAGGACTTCTGCTCGACAGCGCGTCCCTCCTCCTCTGGAGTTCATGGTGGAGGAGCCCGCCGTGAGAGGGAGAGGGAGGGGCAAGTCCGAGGTCGCTGTGATGCTCGGGGAAGAGGAGGACGGGGCGGCGCACCAGCCACGTCTCCGCCGCCGGCCCCTCCCCCAATGGAGGGCCATGTCGGAGACCAGCCCTGTGAGTTGTTCATCAGGCTGTACAAACCCGTGTGTGGTCATCTCCGCCTCCCTACTCCGTTTGCTCGGGTAATGGAGCTTGACCCGCTGCACGCCTTGAGGCTGCATATGAGGGGCTGTGGGAATGGCAACATGTGGGTCGATGTTGACTTCCCCGCCCCTCACATCATGTATTTTCGCCATGGGTGGAAAACCTTTGCCCGCGCCCATAGCTTGTCGGAGGGGCACGTTCTCCAGTTTAAATTAATGGAGAGCGGTATGCTCTCCGTCAAGGTCTTTGGGCGCTCGGGAATCCGCTTAGGTGCTGCATGGAGAGCTCCACCGACGATGAAAGCTCCTCCTCGAGCGACAGCGACAAGGAGGGCTGTGACAGTGACGATGACGGTAGTGGGCGAGAGGACAATGACTCCGACTCTAGCTGACCATCAGCGGCAACACCATCAACTACACCGCCCCCTCCTCCAGCAACACGCCTTGCCGGGGCAGACTAAGGCATAGCCTAGTGGTGGGAAGGGGCTGATGCCTTCCCACCCACCTAGGTTCAAGGCATGGTACTTGCTATTTGGGTTTGTTCCACCAATTATACTGTATGGGGTTCCCTTACAGTCTTTCCATAAAAAAAACACGCCTTACCGGCAAGGGGCAAGAACAGGGATTACGGGGCACTTATCTTTTCTTTTAACTTGTAGGAACTTGCCAAATCTTAATTTTTAAATAATGTAATCTCTCGAGTCCATGCTTATGTTCTATAACGTTGGTACTTTCATCGACATCTCAATGAAAAAGATGAGCCTTGTCGGGAACCCATGCATGTATACGTCCATGCAGAGGCGAAACGCCTCTTTAATATAAATAAACGAGTTTTCTTGGCAAGCTACCTTGCCGACGCCCTCTGTGCCTGCCGGAGAGTCATATCTGCGGGGTTACAGACAAAGGGTACATCCCCCTACTGATCTCTTTTTACCAAGGCCACTGCAACTATTCTGACTGAAGCAGCGTTCGGGTCAGGGATGGGAGCACCTAAGTCTAAAAAGAGTGGCGAGGTTTTATAATGCACAAGTTATAGGTTACGGATATGAATGGACAAGAGGTAAACTTTATCTATTTGGTTTGCCGGGGATCACGGTGCCGGGCAGCCTTCTCAACTTCTTGTCGAAGCCAAGCCCATGTCAGGAACGGCAGAATCGAGCGTTTTCATTGTGGCTGGAAAGAAGAGCGAATAGGAGCATGGAACCATGGCGGTTCATTAGTATCAACTGGAATCAAGGGTAGTACAATATCCTGGACAAGCATGCATATACGTATGTACATAAACATGGAAATCAATAGGAAATTGTATATACTAAAAGTTATTTGACTGCGCACAGGATCTGTGCCTGGCTCTATACATAGTGTTACATGCCATGCCGGCAAGGCTAGTACAAGAAGGGGGCTGTCGGGGCTCCCGGCAACCGCGCCTTATGGGTAAAACTTGCGAAGATGTTCGATATTCCAAGAGTTGCTCACCGGAATACCATCTTCGGTCTCCAGGCGGACTGCGCTGGGCCTGGTGACTCGTATTACTCGATAAGGGCCTTCCCACTTTGGCGTCAACTTGTTTGAATTCTTGGCGGATTGAATACGCCGAAGAGCAAGTTCGCCTTCCTCAAGGCTTCGGGCATGAATCTTGCGGCTATGGTAGTGGCGCAAGGCTTGCTGGTAGCACGCGGCTCGCATAGCAGCCTGAAGACGATCTTCCTCAAGGAGCATAGCATCATCTTGGTGCAGCTGTTCTTGCTCAAGCTCATCATAAGCGAGCACTTGAGGTGACCCGTATATGAGTTCTATGGGGAGGACTGCTTCTGCCCCGTATACCAGGGAGAAAGGCATCTGGCCAGTGGCTCGATTTGGTGTCGTTCTGATTGACCAAAGAACCGTTGGCAACTCATCATCCTGCGTCTTCTGCACTTGTGTAGCCTATCAAAAGTTCTTGTTTTGAGGCCTCGCAATACTTCAGCATTTGGTATTTCCGCCTAGCCGTTGCTTCTTGGATGAGCAACAGAAGCAAAACAAACTTTGCTGTCGAGGTCTTGGATATACTGCATGAAGGTGCGGCTAGTGAACTATGTGCCATTGTCGGTGATGACCCTGTTTGGCACACCAAAACGGCAGACTAGTCCCTTGAAGAACTTGACGGCAGATTGTGTTATCACCTTTCTCACTAGTTCCACTTCTGGCCACTTTGTGAACTTGTCGATTGCGACATACAAGTACTCAAAGCCACCGACATCATGGGAAAAGGGGCCCAGCATGTCGAGCTCCCAGACCAAAAATGCCCAGGAAAGAGGGATTGTCTTAAGAGCTTGAGCTGGTTGATGAGGCTTCTTTGAATGGAACTGGCACGCTTCATACTTGGTTACTAGTGCAGTTGCATCCTGGAGAGCGGTGGGCCAAAAGAAACCTTGCTGGAATGCTTTGCCGGCAAGGGCTCTTGACCCTATGTGGGAGCCACATATGCCTCCATGTATCTCTGCCAACAGCTCCAGTCCGTCCTCCAAAGGAATGCACTTCAATTTCATGTCGTTCGGTATCCTTCTGTATAGGACATCGTCCACAAACTAGTACATGCTGGACCGACAGGCTAATTTCTTTGCCTCTTCCTGTTCCTCAAGGAGTTCCCCTATTTGGAGGAACCGAACGGTGTGATGTGCCCATTGTCGGTGTCAAAATTGGTGGATCTCGGGTAGGGGGTCCCGATCTGTGCATCAAGGCTGATGGTAACAAGAAGCAAGGGACACAGATGTTTACCCAGGTTCGGGCCCTCTCGATGGAGGTAAAACCCTACTTCCTGCTTGATTAATATTGAAGATATGGGTGGTACAAGAGTAGATCTACCACGAGATCGTAGAGGCTAAACCCTAGAAGCTAGCCTATGATGGTATGGTTGTAATTGTGATCGGCCTTCTGAGGACCAACCTCTCCGGTTTATATAGACACCGGAGAGGGTTAGGGTTTACATGGAGTCTATTACAAGGAAGGAAACACAATATCCGGATCGCCAAGCTTGTCTTCCATGCAAAGGAGAGTCCCATCCGGACACGGGCCGAAGTCTTGAGTCTTGTATCTTCATGCTTCAATAGTCCGGACGATGAATATAGCCTGGCTGTCCGGATACCCCCTGATCCAGGACTCCCTCAATAGCCCCTGAACCAGGCTTCAATGACGATGAGTCCGGCGCGCAGTCTTGTCTTCGGCATTGCAAGGCGGGTTCCATCTCCGAATACTCCAAAGTATTTGTTATGACAAATAGTGTCCGGCTTCCCATAAATGTTGTATTCCTCGGCTTCAGTGTCTTAATAATAACCATCTCCACGTGTCGAGCGAATGCGAGGAGCCGAGGCATTTTTGCATTCGCCACCCTCGATCCTTCGGGCTGACCGTCTATTTGAAGGGACGGGGATTCTCAGATCCAAACCTCACTCTCCCTCCCTGAGCAAGCATCCAACAGAGCGCTTCGCGAAAAACCATTCCAACATGGCCGGCCGTCGCAGCTCTTCTGCTCGCCCTCCTCGTTCCAAGTCGGGGGATTGGCGAGAGTGTCCAGTTCCTCATAGCCGTTTGATAGAGTTACAAACCCAAGGGTTTCTCCCACCGCCATTCATGGTCCCAGTCCGTGCCGGAATATCCACTTATGATGGAGGGGAACAAGCGGAGGGATCTCCCAATCCATCTCCAGAGGAGCGTATATGCCTCATCCCACATCTGCTAAGGGGCGTCGGGTTTCCCATCCACCCGTTTCTTCGCCGGCTCCTGGGGTTCTACAGCCTCCAGTTGCACAAGCTGACCCCTGCCTCCATTCTGCATATAGCGGGGTACGTCGCCCTGTGCGAGCTGTTTGTAGGCTGCGAACCCCACTTCGGATTATGGAGGAAGCTATTCTGCCTTGTCCCCCGCACCCAGGGAGAATCCCTATGTCAAGTGGGCGGGGCCGAAGTATGGCGCGTTACCGAGACCAGATATCTGTCCGGCACTCCTAAGAAGGCACCAGAAATCTAGCCTTCAGAGTGGTTTTACATTAACGACGTTCCCCTTCCGGATCCAGTCCAGACAGGTCTCCCCACGTTCAGTAACGCCCCTCCGAGGGCGCGCCTAAGCTGGCGCCCCTGAGGCCCTCAAGAAGAGGATATAAGGGAAATACACTTTCTGATGAGCAGGATAAAGTTACTAGCCAAATCCGGACTGGCGATAGTCGAGGTCATGGCAATATGCGTAATGCGGGGAGTGCAACCACTTCAATATCGGGGGAAGCCCATGTGGCACTTCAACGGGGAAGACGACGCCACCCGCTGCAGCCGTAAGGGTCCGGACTCTGCCACTGCTTTGGCAAGTGTATTGTCCGATTTATACAAAGGGGAAGAGGAGGAATTCCTTCGCATTAAACCGTGGGACGGATTCTCTATGTACAACCCCCCAGAGTGGGTAAGTCGTCATTCATTTCCCCGTTTCACTTACTTTAGCGTTCTTCTGCTAAGATTGCCTGCATCGATGTTTTCGAGTAGGAACTGAGGAGGGCCGTAGAAGGAATCTTCAGCCCCTCCCCGCAGCCAGAGGACCCCAGAAGGGCCCTAGATCCAGGACTCAAAGAAGATCCGGATATTACCATGGAGCTTGTCAATGGGGTATTTTATCAAGCGAGCTGGGATGGTGCCTCAGTGGCCATTACGGCCGACTATCCCGGACTGCTCCCTGTGTCGCGTGTAAGCCAAACCAAAAACCCTATCCTCCGAAGAGGACTTTCCCTCAGATATTATGCTTTACCCTTGAGGCATCCTGCTGTTTGCAGAGACGACGGTCGGAGCGCGGGGCAGAGCCCCTAGGGACTCGTCAGCCACGGGCATCCAGATCGGGCAGGCTCAAGAGGAAGGCGGTGAGGGTCGACACACTGCTGCAGAGGTAAAGTAATAACCTATCCTGTGATTATAGTATTTGAAATATAACATCGCCCTTTGCGTCTGGCAGGAAGAGAAGCAGCTGGACTATATCCGGGGATCCCGCCAATCACGCCTCTACCAGCCGGGTTCAAGAACCAGCTTCGAGAGCGGAGGCGGACATGGGGCCAGTTCCTCCTAGTTCTCCGACAGAGGATGCGGATATGTTTTCGGCCACAAACTCCGAAGTGGAGAGCGCCATGAATCATCGGCGCCGGAGGGCCGTGCTTCGGAACAACATCTTTTCCGAAGAGGCATTTAATGCCTTCAATTCGGCAGACGCATACGTCCGAGCTGCTCAGGGCAGGCTTGGCCGAGCGACGAACCAGTATACCAAAGATATACGGGTAAGAAGCTTTGATAAGTATGTATAACAGTAGCCCCTGAGACTTGAAATAGTTGGAACAACTGTTTGAAGGATCAACTTATGCACAGGTCCTTGTAGATAAGAATGAAAAATTGGCTCGGGAGTTGGAGGAATGCAAGGCCCAGCTGAGGGACAAGGTTGCCGAATTAGAGGAATCCCAGAAGACCTCATCTTGTAACATTTGTCTTAATTGTATGAAGATGCACCAGTTAGTAAATGGCTGGTATGACTCGTCTAACAGAAAATTCTGCAGACAATCCCGAGGTGAATCCGGAGGGCGTAACGGATGACGACTCACATCTTAAAAGGCAGCTAAAGGCTAGCGAGCACATCCTTACGCAAGTTTAGCAAGAGAAGAACAAACTTCAAGATGCCAATATTCGGCTGGACGTGGAATTGAAAGACGTCCGCGCTCAACTGGCGGACTCCATGAAGGAGAACAAAAGGCTTCGACGCGGCATTTACGGTGAGTGCCTAGACGAACTGTATGATAGTTCGGCGAGGAAGTGTATTGAAAGAATTTTGCTTGCAGGAATGTTAACGGGTTGCCCTGAAGAGGAGATGCCCTTATCTGCAAGTGATTTACTGCAAGACCTCTCGCAACTGCACGAGCGAGCTCAGCAAGTGATGCAGGGTGTTTCTCAGGCCTTGTGGCCATCAAGCTTATTGCCGAACGGCATGGGGGAGCTTGTGGATATGCTTCAAGGAGCATGGAGGCTCTTCCGACTGTGGAAGATGTCAGCTTGCCAGCAAGGTGCAAGAGAAGCCTGGCCTATGGTGAAGACGCGCTACACCAAACTGGACCCGAACCATATGGTCGAAGTAGGACCTGCGGGGCCTGATGGGCAAGAAATTCCCGTGAGCCTGGTATATGACCAGGTAGCGTTAGCCGCCAAGTATTCTCAACAGGATTGTAAGCTAGATAACCTGTTGGATGGTATAGAGGAAGAATATAATCAGTCCAAGTGACTATGTAATTTAATGGACATAATTAGTCCCTAGCCGGATTAAAATCATTTGTCATGGCGGACCTTTTCGCTTCAGCCCCCGGATCCTATAGTCCGGGGTGTGTCTGAATACCCGCTCAGTTATACAAGACCGGGGTATGCGTGGAGACAAGGCGTAGGGGTCATAAGTGCTTGAATAGACAAGTACCCAACTAGTTATGTTATATTACATGGATAGTAAGAAACATCTTCCAGGGAGAATAGTTCCGTTAGGGGTTCCTTTCCCTGGGTACGCATGCGACAATGCACATGTCCGGACTGCGAACGATGGCGCAGGATACAAGACTTCTTGGGATTTATGTTGTAGTAAATGAATACATCTTTTGTTCACCGATCGAATATTCTCTTAAGGAAACTAGCTTTCGGCTTCACCCAGTCTGAGGTACACATCCGGCTGAACCGGTAGTAACAATCACAGAGGTGCTCCCCTTATGCCCTAGCCAAATTACCGGGAACATAGGGCATAAACACAAGAGCCAGGCAACCCAGCTTGGCCACATCTTAAGTCATATCGATGCATATAATGGTGAAGAAAAGGCACATATGAAAAAGAAACTCATATGTGATGGGCAAAAAGCCATTTGAGTGATTACTTTTAGCTTCCGTATAGGGAGCCCCCAGGTATTGCTTACACACATAGTGCGGCCGGAATGATACGTGAGTCCGCACTGTATTGAGTACTTTGTGTGAATTGAAAAAAGCGTCGAGAAAGAAAAAAAGAGGGGCGGAGCATAAATAAAAGGGAGGGAGTAAGGAGACGAACACTAAGTTCGGCGTTAGGCGTAGAATCTCCGGAGTCTGGCCGCGTTCCATGGGTTCGGCTCGAGTCTGTTATCGGATGCATTACGTAAGCGGTACGCTCCACCGGTGAGAACTTTGTCAATGACGAAGGGACCTTCCCACTTGGGTTTGAGTTTGTCCTTCTTCTTCTCCGGTAGGCGTAGGATGAGCTCGCCAATATTGTAAGTTTTGGCCCGCACTTCTCTGCTTTGATATCATCGAGCCTGCTGCTGATAGAATGCGGAACGGGCTTTTGCGACATCGTGCTACTCTTCCAGGGCATCCAAATTGTCCTGCCGATCTAACTCGGCTTCCTTCTCTTCGTACATGCGTACGCGTGGCGAATCATGTATTATGTCACAGGGCAGTACTGCTTCCGCACCGTACACCATAAAAAATGGTGTATATCCGGTGGCGCGATTCAGTGTGGTCTGCAGCCCCCAGAGTACGGAGTCGAGCTCCTCGACCCAGTGCGTATCCGATTCTGTCAAAGATCGCACTAGTCTGGGTTTGATGCCGCTCATGATGAGACTGTTTGCCTGTTCGACCTGGCCGTTTGTTTGGGGATGGTAGACGGAAGTGTAGTCGAGCTTAATGCCCATTTTGCCGCACCAAGTTTTCACTTTATCGGCTGTGAAATTTGAGCCATTATCAGTGATGATGCTGTGAGGGACACTGTATTGGTGTACGACTCCAGATATGAAGTCTATCACTGGTTCGGATTCGGCCGTTTTGACTGGTTTGTCTTCTATCCATTTGGTGAACTTGTCCACCATGACCAATAAGTATTTTTTCTTATGGCTTCCCCCTTTAAGAGGTCCAACCATATCCAGCCCCCAGACCATGAAGGGCCAAGTTATGGGGATTGTTTGGAGAGCGGTAGGGGGCATATGACTCTGATTGGCGAAAAGCTGGCAACCGACGCAATGTTGGACAAGGTGCTGTGCGTCTGCTCGGGCCGTCGGCCAATAGAAACCTGTACGGAAGGCCTTGCTGACTAGCGCTCGAGCCGCGGGGTGGTGTCCGCCCAGTCCGGCATGGATTTCAGCCAAGAGTTGCCGCCCTTCCTCTTTGGAGATGCCCCTTTGGAGCACTCCGGTCGCGCTTTTCTTATAGAGTTCCCCTTCATGGACTTTGTAAGCTTTAGAACACCGGACAATGCAGCGTGCTTCATTTTGGTCTTCGGGGAGCTCCTGCCTATTTAGGTAGGCCAAGAAAGGCTCAGTCCACGGGGCGATGACGGCCATGATTTCGTGGGCCGAAGATGTTATTTCGGTGGCAGAGCCTCCGATTGTGTCTGATGGTTCGGAATTTGGAGGTGTGTTCGGGTCCGTGCTAGTATTGCCTGACTCCCCTTCCTATATTACGGATGGCTTGAACAACCTTTCCAAGAATATGTTAGGTGGGACAGGGTCGCGTTTAGCGCCGATGCGGGCGAGAACGTCCGCCCTTGATTGTTTTCTTGATCCACATGGTGGAATTCGAGCAACTCGAACCGAGCGGACATTTTGAGGACGGCATTATATTACGGTAGGCCGCCATTTTCGGATCCTTGGCATCGAAGTCCCCGTTTATTTGTGATATTGCGAGGTTCGAATCCCTGCGCACTTCCAGGCATTGGATGCCCATAGAGACTACCATCCTAAGATCATGCAATAGAGCCTCATATTCGGCTGCGTTGTTGGAGTCTGTCTATAATATTTGGAGGACGTACTGGACCGTGTCACCGGTGGGAGACTGTTGGAAATATGCCCTAGAGGCAATAATAAATTAGTTATTATTATATTTCCTTGTTCATGATAATCGTTTGTTATCCATGCTATAATTGTATTGATAGGAAACTCAGATACATGTGTGGGTACATAGACAACACCATGTCCCTAGTAAGCCTCTAGTTGACTAGCTCGTTGATCAATAGATGGTTACGGTTTCCTGACCATGGACATTGGATGTCGTTGATAACGGGATCACATCATTAGGAGAATGATGTGATGGACAAGACCCAATCCTAAGCCTAGCACAAAGATCATGTAGTTCGTATGCTAAAGCTTTTCTAATGTCAAGTATCATTTCCTTAGACCATGAGATTGTGCAACTCCCGATATCGTAGGAATGCTTTGGGTGTACCAAACGTCACAACGTAACTGGGTGGCTATAAAGGTGCACTACGGGTATCCCTGAAAGTGTCTGTTGGGTTGGCACGAATCGAGACTGAGATTTGTCACTCCGTGTGACGGAGAGGTATCTCTGGGCCCACTCGGTAGGACATAATCATAATGTGCACAATGTGACCAAGGGGTTGATCACGGGATGATGTGTTACGGAACGAGTAAAGAGACTTGCCGGTAACGAGATTGAACAAGGTATTGGGATACCGACGATCGAATCTCGGGCAAGTACTATACCGCTAGACAAAGGGAATTGTATACGGGATTGCTTGAATCCTTGACATCGTGGTTCATCCGATGAGATCATCGTGGAAAATGTGGGAGCCAACATGGGTATCCAGATCCCGCTGTTGGTTATTGGCCAGAGAGCTGTCTCGGTCATGTCTGCATGATTCCCGAACCCGTAGGGTCTACACACTTAAGGTTCGGTGACGCTAGAGTTGTTACGGGAATTAGTGTGCAGTTACCGAATGTTGTTCGGAGTCCCTGATGGGATCCTGGACGTCACGAGGAGTTCCGGAATGGTCCGGAGGTAAAGATTTATATATGGGAAGTCCTATTTTGGCCACCGGAAAATGTTCGGGATTTTTCGGTATTGTACCGGGAAGGTTCTAGAAGGTTCCAGAGTGGGGCCCACCTGCATGGGGGGACGCACACGAACGTGGGTAGTGGGGGAAAGGCCCCACACCCCTGGTCAAGGTGCACCAAGATCCCCCCTTAGAAGGAATAAGATCATATCCCGAAGGGATAAGATCAAGATCCCTAAAAAAGGGGGATAACAATCGGTGGGGAAGGAAATGATGGGATTTCTTTCCTCCCACCTTTGCCAACGCCCCAATGGACTTGGAGGGCAAGAAACCAGCCCCCTCCATCCCTATATATAGTGGGGAGGCGCATGGGAGCTAGACCCTTCCCCTGGCGTAGCCCTCTCCCTCCCCAACACCTCCTCCTCTGTAGTAGTGCTTGGCGAAGCTCTGCCGGAGAATTGCAAGCTCCACCACCACGCCGTCGTGCTGCCAGAGCTCTCTCTCAACTTCTCCTCTCCCCTTTCTGGATCAAGAAGGAGGAGACGTCCCCGGGTTGTACGTGTGTTGAACGCGGAGGCACCGTTGTTCGGTGCTTAGATCGAATTCGGCCGCGATCTGAATCGCTTAGTGAACAACTCCACTGACCGCGTTCTTGCAACGCTTCCGCATAGTGATCTACAAGGGTATGTAGATGCACTCCCCTTTCCCTTGTTGCTAGATTACTCCATAGATTGTCTTGGTGTTGCGTAGAAAATTTTGAATTTCGGCTACGTTCCCCAACAGTGGTATCAGAGCTAGGTCTATGCGTAGTTTCTATGCACGAGTAGAACACAAGTTGTTGTGGGTGTTGATTTTTGTTCAATATGCTTACAGTTACTAGTCCAATCTTGTTTCGACGGTATTGTGGGATGAAGCAGCCCGGACCGACCTTACATGTACACTTACGTGAGACAGGTTCCACCGACTGACATGCACTTGTTGCATAAGGTGGCTAGCGGGTGCCAGTCTCTCCCACTTTAGTCGGATCGGATTCGATGAAAAGGGTCCTTATGAAGGGTAAATAGCAATTGACATATCATGTTGTGGTTTTTGCGTAGGTAAGAAAAGTTCTTGCTAGAAACCCATAGCAGCAACGTAAAACATGCAAACAACAATTAGAGGACGTCTAACTTGTTTTTGCAGGGTATGCTATGTGATATGATATGGCCAAAAGAATGTGATGAATGATATGTGATGTATGAGATTGGTCATGTTCTTGTAATAGGAATCACGAGTTGCATGTCGATGAGTATGACAACCGGCAGGAGCCATAGGAGTTGTCTTAATTTATTGTATGACCTGCGTGTCATTGAACAACGCCATGTAATTACTTTACTTTATTGCTAAGTCGTTAGCCATAGTAGTAGAAGTAATAGTTGGCGAGACAACTTCATGGAGACACGATGATGGAGATCATGATGATGGAGATCATGGTGTCATGCCGGTGACGATGATGATCATGGAGCCCCAAAGATGGAGATCAAAAGGAGCAAAATGATATTGGCCATATCATGTCACTTTTTTGATTGCATGTGATGTTTATCATGTTTATGCATCTTATTTGCTTAGAACGACGGTAGTAAATAAGATGATCCCTCATTAAAATTTCAAGAAAGTGTTCCCCCTAACTGTGCACCGTTGCGAAAGTTCGTTGTTTCGAAGCACCACGTGATGATCGGGTGTGATAGATTCTAATGTTCACACACAACGGGTGTAAGCCAGATTTACACACGCGAAACACTTAGGTTGACTTGACGAGCCTAGCATGTACAGACATGGCCTCAGAACACAAGAGACCGAAAGGTCGAGCACGAGTCGTATGGTAGATACGATCAACATGAAGATGCTCATCGATGATAACTAGTCCATCTCACGTGATGATCGGACATGGCCTAGTTGACTCGGATCGTGTAATCACTTAGATGACTAGAGGGATGTCTATCTGAGTGGGAGTTCGTAAGATGAACTTAATTATCCTGAACATAGTCAAAAGGTCTTTGCAAATTATGTTGTAAGCTCGCGCTTTAGTTCTACTGTTTAGATATGTTCCTAGAGAAAATTCAGGTGAAAGATGATAGTAGCGATTATGCGGACTAGGTCCGTAAACTGAGGATTGTCCTTGTTGCTTCGAAGAAGGCTTATGTCCTTAATCCACCGCTCAGTGTGCTGAACCTCGAACGTTGTCTGTGGATGTTGCGAACATCTGACATACACGTTTTGATAACTACGTGATAGTTCAGTAATGTTAAACGGTTTAGAGTTGAGGCACCGAAGACGATTTCTAAACGTCGCGAAACATATGAGATGTTTCAAGGGCTGAAATTGGGATTACAGGCCAGTGCCCATGTCAAGAGGTATAAGACCTCCGATGAGTCTCTTACCTTGCAAGCTAAGGGAGAAAAGCTCAATCGTTGAGCTTGTGCTCAGATTGTCTGAGTACAACAATCACTTGAATCAAGTGGGAGTTGATCTTCCAGATACGATAGTGATGTTTCTCCAAAGTCATTGCCACCAAGCTGCTATAGCTTCGTGATGAACTATAACATATCAGGGATAGATATGATGATCCTTGAGACATTTGCGATGTTTGACACCGCGAAAGTAGAAATCAAGAAGGAGCATCAATTGCTGATGGTTAGTGAAACCACTAGTTTCAAGAAGGGCCAGGGCAAGAAGGGATACTTCATGAAACGGCAAATCAGCTGCTGCTCTAGTGAAGAAACCCAAGGTTGAACCCAAACCCGAGACTAAGTGCTTCTGTAATAAGAGGAACAGTCACTGGAGCAGAATTACCCTAGATACTTGGTAGATGAGAAGGCTGGCAAGGTCGATAGAAGTATATTGGATATACATTATGTTAATGTGTACTTTACTAGTACTCCTAGTAGCACCAGGGTATTAGATACCGGTTCGGTTGCTAAGTGTTGGTAACTCGAAATAAAAGCTACGGAATAAACGGAGACTAGCTAAAGTTGAGCTGACGATATGTGTTGGAAGTGTTTCCAAGGTTGATGTGATCAAGCATCGCATGCTCCCTCTACCATCGAGATTGGTGTTAAACCTAAATAATTGTTATTTGGTGTTTGCGTTGAGCATAGACATGATTGGATTATGTCTATTGCAACACGGTTATTCATTTAAGGAGAATAATGGTTACTCTGTTTATTTGAATAATACCTTCAATGGTCTTGCACCTAAAATGAATGGTTTATTGAATCTCGATCGTAGTGATACACATGTTCATGCCAAAAGATATAAGATAGTAATGATAGTACCACCTACTTGTGGCACTGCCATGTAAGTCATATTGGTATAAAACGCATGAAGAAGCTCCATGTTGATGGATCTTTGGACTCACTCATTTTTGAAAAGTTTGAGACATGCGAACCATGTCTATTGGTGTATATGCATGAAGAAACTCCATGCAAATGGACCGTTTGGACTTACTTGATTTTGAATCACTTGAGACATGCAAATCATACCACACGGGCAAGATGACTGAAAGCCTCGTTTTTAGTAAAATGGAACAAGAAGGCGACTTGTTGGAAGTAATACATTTTGATGTGTGCAGTCCAATGAGTGCTGAGGCACGCAGTGGATATCGTTATGTCCTTACTTCACGGATGATTTGAGTAGATACTGAGTATATTTACTTGATGAAACACAAGTCTGAATTATTGAATGGTTCAAGTAATTTCAGAGTGAAGTTGAAGATCATCGTGACAAGAGGATAAAATGTCTATGATATGATCATAGAGATGAGTATCTGAGTTACGAGCTTTGGCACGCAATTAAGACATTGTGGAAATTGTTTCACAATTAATACCACCTGGAACACCATAGTGTGATGGTGTGTCCGAACATCATAGTTGCACCCTATTGGATATGGTGCGTACCATGATGTCTCTTATCGAATTACCACTATCGTTCATGGGTTAGGCATTAGAGACAACCGCACTCACTTTAATAGGGCACCACATAATTCCGTTGAGACGCACCATTTGAACTGTGGTTTGGAGAAACCTAAGTTGTCGTTTCTTAAAAGTTTGGGGCTGGGACGCTTATGTGAAAAAGTTTCAGGTTGATAAGCTCGAACCCAAAAGAGGATAAAATGCATCTTCATAGGACACCCAGAACAGTTGGGTATACCTCCTAATTCAGATCCGAAAGCAATATGGATTGTTTCTTGAATCGGGTCCTTTCTCGAGGAAAAGTTTGTCTCGGAAAGTTGAGTGGGAGCATTGTGGAGACTTGATGAGGTTATTGAACCGTCACTTCAACTAGTGTGTAGCAGGGCACAGGAAGTTGTTCCTGTGGCGCCCACACCAATTGAAGTAGAAGCTTGTGATAGTGATCATGAAAGTTTTGGATCAAGTCACTACGGTACCTCGTAGGGTGACAAGGATGTGTAATCATGTCTTGAAGGTCATGTTGCTAGACAACAATGAACCTACGAGCTATGGAGAAGAGATGGTGGGCCCATATTCCGATAAATGGTTAGAAGCCATGAAATCCGAGATAGGATCCATGTATTAGAACAAAGCATGGACTTTGGTGGACTTGCCCGATGATCGGCAAGCCATTGAGATAAGTGGATCTTTGAGAAGAAGACGGACGTGGACGGTAATGTCACCGTTTATGAAGCTCTACTTGTGGCGAAGAGTTCTTCACAAGTTCAAGGAGTTGACTACGATGAGATTTTCTCATCCGTGGTGATGCTTAAAGACCGTCGGAATCATGTTAGCATTAGCTGCATTTATGAAATCTGGTAGATGGATGTCAAAACGAGTTTCCTTACCAGTTTTCGTAAGGAAAGGTTGTATGTGATACAACTAGAAAGGTTTTGTCGATCCTAAGGATGCTAAAAGGTCTGCTATCTCCAGCGATCCTTACTTGGACTAGAGCAAGCATCTCGGAGTCAGAATATACACTTTGATGAGATGATCAAAGATTTTGGGTTTATACAAAGTTTATGAGAAACTTGTATTTCCAAAGAAGTGAGTGGGGGCACTATAGAATTTCTGATGAGTACATGTTGTTGACATATTGTTGATCAGAAATGATGTAGAATTTCTGGAAACAATATAGGGTTATTTGAAAAGTGTTTTTCAATAGAAAACCTGGATTTAGCTGCTTGAACATTGAGCATCAAGATCTATAAGGATAGATCAAAACGCTTAATGGTACTGTCAAATGAGCACATGCCTTGACATGATCTTGAAGGTGTTCAAGATGGATCAGTCAAAGAAGGAGTTCTTGCCTGAGTTGTAAGGTATGAAGTTAAGACTTAAAGATCGACCACGGCAGAAGAGAGAGAAAAGGACGAAGGTCGTCCCCTATGCTTTAGACTTAGGCTCTACAGTATGCTATGTTAAGTACCGCACCTGATGTCTGCCTTGCCACATGTCTGGCAAGAGGGTACAAAGGTGATCAAGGAGTGGATCACCAGACAGCGGTCAAAATTATCCTTGGAGTAATAAGGACATGTTTCTCGATTATGGAGGTGATAAAGAGTTCGGCGTAAAGGGTTACGTCGATGCAGGCTTTAACACCTATCCGAATGACTCTGAGTAGCAAACCGGATACGTATAGTGGAGAAACCATTTGGAATAGCTCCAAGTGGAGCGTGGAATCAACATTTACAATATGACCTAGAGATTTGCGAAGTACATACGGATCTGAATATTGCAGACCCGTTGACTAAAACCTCTCTCACAAGCAAAACATGATCAAACCCTAGAACTCATTGAGTCTTAATCACATGATGATGTGAACTAGTTTAGTGACACTAGTAAACTCTTTGGATGTTGGTCACATGGCGATGTGACCTGTGAGTGTTAATCACATGGCGATGTGAACTAGATTATTGACTCTAGTGCAAGTGGGAGACTGTTGGAAATATGCCCTAGAGGCAATAATAAATTAGTTATTATTATATTTCCTTGTTCATGATAATCGTTTATTATCCATGCTATAATTGTATTGATAGGAAACTCAGATACATGTGTGGGTACATAGGCAACACCATGTCCCTAGTAAGCCTCTAGTTGACTAGCTCGTTGATCAATAGATGGTTACGGTTTCCTGACCATGGACATTGGATGTCGTTGATAACGGGATCACATCATTAGGAGAATGATGTGATGGACAAGACCCAATCCTAAGCCTAGCACAAAGATCGTGTAGTTCGTATGCTAAAGCTTTTCTAATGTCAAGTATCATTTCCTTAGACCATGAGATTGTGCAACTCCCGGATACCGCAGGAATGCTTTGGGTGTACCAAACGTCACAACGTAACTGGGTGGCTATAAAGGTGCACTACGGGTATCTCCGAAAGTGTCTGTTGGGTTGGCACGAATCAAGACTGGGATTTGTCACTCCGTGTGACGGAGAGGTATCTCTGGGCCCACTCGGTAGGACATCATCATAATGTGCACAATGTGACCAAGGGGTTGATCACGGGATGATGTGTTATGGAACGAGTAAAGAGACTTGCCGGTAACGGGATTGAACAAGGTATCGGGATACCGACGATCGAATCTCGGGCAAGTACTATACCGCTAGACAAAGGGAATTGTATACGGGATTGCTTGAATCCTTGACATCATGCTTCATCCGATGAGATCATCGTGGAACATGTGGGAGCCAACATGGGTATCTAGATCCCGTTGTTGGTTATTGGCCAGAGAGCTGTCTCGGTCATGTCTCCATGATTCCCGAACGCGTAGGGTCAAAACATTTAAGGTTCGGTGACGCTAGAGTTGTTATGGGAATTAGTGTGCAGTTACCGAATGTTGTTCGGAGTCCCTGATGAGATCCCGGATGTCACGAGGAGTTCCAGATTGGTCCGGAGGTAAAGATTTATATATGGGAAGTCCTATTTTGGCCACCAGAAAATGTTCGGGATTTTTCGGTATTGTACCGGGAAAGTTCTAGAAGGTTCCGGAGTGGGGCCCACCTGCATGGGGGGCCCACACGAACGTGGGTAGTGGGGGAAAGGCCCCACACCCCTGGTCAAGGCGCACCAAGATCCCCCCTTAGAAGGAATAAGATCATATCCCGAAGGGATAAGATCAAGATCCCTAAAAAAGGGGAATAACAATCGGTGGGGAAGGAAATGATGGGATTTCTTTCCTCCCACCTTTGCCAACGCCCCAATGGACTTGGAGGGCAAGAAACCAGCCCCCTCCACCCCTATATATTGTGGGAAGGCGCATGGGAGCTAGACCCTTCCCCTGGCGTAGCCCTCTCCCTCCCCAACACCTCATCCTCCGTAGTAGTGCTTGGCGAAGCTCTGCCGGAGAACTGCAAGCTCCACCACCACGCCGTCGTGCTGCCAGAGCTCTCCCTCAACTTCTCCTCTCCCCTTGCTGGTTCAAGAAGGAGGAGACGTCCCCGGGCTGTACGTGTGTTGAACGCGGAGGAACCGTTGTTAGGTGCTTAGATCGGATTCGGCCGCGATCTGAATCGCTTAGTGAACAACTCCACCGACCGCGTTTTTGCAACGCTTCCGCATAGCGATCTACAAGGGTATGTAGATGCACTCCCCTTTCCCTCGTTGCTAGATTACTCCATAGATTGATCTTGGTGTTGCGTAGAAAATTTTGAATTTCTGCTACGTTCCCCAACAGAGACGTCAGGACTACACCTGCTCCCAATCCGGCCAGCATATTAGAGCTGTCGAAGTGCATGATCCAGTTGGAGTACGTGTTGTACTCTTTAGGGAGTTCGGCTTCCATCCATTCGGCGACAAAGTCAGCCAGTACTTGCGACTTGATGGCCTGCCGTGGTTTATATATTATGTCGAACGGAAGGAGCTCGATAGCCCATTTGGCAATCCGGCCCATAGCGTTGCGGTTATTTATTATGTCATTGAGTGGTACTTCGGAGGCCACTGTAATCGAACAATCTTGAAAGTAGTGTCGCAGCTTCCGGGATGCCATGAAGATCGCGTATGCTATTTTTTGATAGTGTGGGTATCGGGATTTGCATGGGGTGAGGACCGTGGATACGTAATAAACCTGCTTTTGGAGCGGGAATCTGTATCCGTCAACCTCTCGTTCAACGACGAGCACTGCACTTACAACTTGATGTGTTGCAGCTATGTACAATAGCATAGGCTCACCGATATTCGGCGCTGTTAGGACTGGATTACTGGCCAGAAAGGTCTTTATTTCATCGAGTCCAGTCGCGGCTGCATCCGTCCATACGAAGTGTTCGGTGCGCCGAAGGAGGCGATAAAGAGGTAATGCCTTTTCTCCTAACCTGGAGATAAAGCGGCTCAAAGCGGCCATGCATCCAGCTAGTTCCTGGATGTGCTTCAGGCCTGTTGGTATAGCCAACTATGACAGAGCTCGGATTTTTGCCGGATTCGCTTCAATTCCTCTATTGGAAACAATGAAGCCCAGCAGTTTCCTCGAGGGGACGCCGAAGACGCATTTTTCGGATTCAACTTGATGTCGTATATCCGGAGGTTATCGAATTTGAGCCTCAATTCATCTATTAGGGTTTCGATGTGTCTAGTTTTTATGACCATGTCGTCCACATATGCTTCCACTGTTTTGCCGATTGGTTTTTCCAGGCATGTTTGAATCATGCGTTGATAGGTTGCGCCGGCATTCTTGAGCCCGAAAGGCATAGTGTTGAAGCAAAAAGGGCCATATGGCGTTATAAAAGCTGTTGCAGCTTGGTCAGACTCTGCCATCTTTATTTGATGGTATCCAGAGTATGTGTCGAGAAAACACAGCGAGTCATGTCCAGCTGTGGCATCGATGATTTGAGCGATGCGAGGGAGGGGAAAGGGATCCTTGGGGCAAGCCTTGTTGAGGTCTTTGAAGTCGACGCATAGGTGCCAGGATTTGTCCTTCTTTGGTACCATTACCAAATTTGCCAGCCAATCCTGATGTATAATATCTCTGATGAATCCGGCCTCGAGTAGCTTGGCTAACTCTTCCCCCATTGCTTGTCGTTTGGGCTCTGAGAATCGCCTTAGAATCTGTTTGACAGGTTTATATCCCATTAGTATGTTAAGGCTATGCTCGGCCAATCCACGCGGGATGCCCGGCATGTCCGACGGGTGCCAGGCAAAAATGTCCCAATTCTCGCGTAAAAAGTCTCGTAGTGCGGCGTCCATTGCGGGACTCAACTGTGTCCCGACAGAAGCTGTCTTCGTGGGGTCCGTTGGATGGACTTGGAATTTGACTATCTCGTCTGCAGGCTTAAATACGGTGAACTTGGGTCGCTTGTCGAGTATCATGTCGTCCCTGTGCACGGTGGCCCGTAGCATTGTTAGTTCTTCGACTGCTAGGGCTTCGGATAATGCCTCCAGGGCTAGTGCTGCGGTTTTGTTTTTGGCGCGAAGTGCGACGTTCGGATCACTGGCTAGAGTGATGATTCCATTGGGCCCGGGCATTTTAAGCTTCATGTACCCGTAATGGGGTATGGCTTGAAAGCTTGTAAACGCGTCCCGCCCTAAAAGGGCGTGGTATCCGCTGCTAAAAGGAGCCACTTGGAATGTGATCTCTTTGGACCTGTAATTTTTCGGGGTGCCGAATACCACATCAAGTGTGATTTTTCCCGCACACCGCGCTTCCCGACTAGGGATGATTCCCCTGAAGGTGGTGCCGCTTTGCTCAATGCGGCCTTTATCAATTTCCATCTTGTTGAGCGTTTCTTCATAGATCAAGTTTAATCCACTTCCGCCATCCATGAGTACTTTAATGAGCCGAAAGCCGTCCATCATTGGGCTAAGGACCAGAGCTGCCGGTGCCCGGACAGTCTGGAATCGAGGTTCATCACTGGCATTGAAAGTTATAGCAGTGTCGTTCCAGGGGTTTATCTTTGCCACATGGCAAATTTCAGCAGAGCTTCGATGAGCTCGCTTGCGCCTATTGTTTGAGGTGAAAGTCTCGAAGACTGTTAATACCGCATTGTGTTCATTGGCGGGATGTTGTTCTACTTTATGGCTTGCAAGAAGATCTGCGCCGCTTTTTGCGACCTGCCGGAGTATCCAACATGCTCTAAGGCTATGAGTTGGTGTCGTGTCCGGAGTGCTGTGGAGTTTACATGGTCCATTGAGCCATTCTTCCAATACGGTTCCCCGCCCTGGGGTGCGCTTTGGTTTCTTGGGAACAGGATCAGCCGACTTACGGGAGTTCGCCCGTTTAGTTCGGACAAAGGTCTTGGTGAGAGTCGTACTGTCCCAAAATTCTGTTTGGGTTTTCCAGGCACTTTCCATCGCACAGTACTTCTGTACTATGATTGCCAAATCCGCGAAGTGTACTATGTCACGGCGGCTTATAGCACTAAGGAGTCCTTTGTCCGTGCAGTTTTTGCAGAAGAGTAAGACTACATCCTCCTCGCGGCAGTCCTTGACCTTGTTAAACGCAAGGAGGAATCTGGCCCAGTAGCGATGTACAGTCTCCTGGGGATCTTGCCTGATGCGGGAGAGACGGTTTAAGTCCTGGTGGGTGTTGTTAGTTGAATCCGGATTCTGATCCGATCCAACACCCAGGGGCGTGGGAGGTTCCGAGCCTAACAGCTCAGGATTTGGAGTGCTGCACAATTTCTTTGGCCCAATGTCCGATTCTAAGTCCGGGACCTGGGTCATGTCTTCCTTTGAGCAGGTATTCGGCTCAAGGAGTTCGGTGACCCGGACATAATTCATCCTCAAAGTCGAGGGGCGATCCGTGTGTGGTTCCTCCACTACCGTATCTCGTGGGTGGCCGGCGGGGATCTAATATCCCTTTGGTCGGGTTTAAGCCCGATCCGGTCACAGTCTGTAGCGACTCCTAGAGAGGCTATGCGATCCAAGAGCTCAATAAGGGAGGAGAGCTCCATCGGATCTATCTGTTCGGCGAGTTCCGAACTGACGCAAAGGTTACGATTAATGACCCGAGAGGCCACCGTCGGCGCTACTGCCGATGGGGCAGCCATGATAAGGCCGCCAAGTCGGAGAGTTTGGCCTATAGCCAGAGTTCCCCCAAGGTAATGTTGTCCTTGACGATGAGACGAGCCATCGAGCCTTGTGGCGACGACACAGAGGAACTCTCAATGAAAGCACCAATGTCGGTGTCAAAACAGACGGATCTCGGGTAGGGGGTCCCGATCTGTGCGTCAATGCTGATGGTAACAAGAAGCAAAGGACACAGATGTTTACCCAGGTTCGGGCCCTCTCGATGGAGGTAAAACCCTACTTCTTGCTTGATTAATATTGAAGATATGGGTGGTACAAGAGTAGATCTACCACGAGATCGTAGAGGCTAAACCCTAGAACCTAGCCTATGATGGTATGATTGTAATTGTGATCGGCCTTCTAAGGACAAACCTCTCCGGTTTATATAGACACCGGAGAGAGCTAGGGTTTACATGGAGTCGGTTACAAGGAAGGAAACACAATATCTGGATTGCCAAGCTTGTCTTCCACGCAAAGGAAAGTCCCATCCGGACACGGGCCAAAGTCTTGAGTCTTGTATCTTCATGCTTCAATAGTCCGGACGATGTATACAGTCTGACTGTCCGGATACCCCCTAATCCAGGACTCCCTCACCCATGCCGGAGCCTGAGGCTCGATGGCAAGGACTAAGGGCACGTCTTCTGCCGTGGGGGCAGATGTTTCTATGGCAAGGGCTTGAGGCCCTGCCGGAGCCTGCTGCTCCCCGGCAAGCTTGGGGTCCCCGACGACTTCCTTGCCGGCGGCTCCTGGGAGCTCGGTGGGAAAGTACTTGCCGGGGCCGCCTTCCTTCGCTTGTTCTGTTCTGTTGATGGTTCAACGGATGGCCGAGTCAATCAGAGCACAAAGGTACCTGGTTCCACAGGCAACTTGAGGGCAGCGCATTTTGACAAGTTGATGGCAATGTTGTTCTCTGCTTGAGGAACAAGCTCTGCTTGCAGACCGTCAAAATGCTCCTCCAACTTCCTCACTTCATCTACATAGGACTCCATCAACGGGCTCTCATAATCTTTGTTAACTTGCTTAACGACAAGTTGTGAATCACCTCTGATGATGAGCTTCCTGATTCTGAGGTCTGCCATGATCCTGAGACCGGCAAGTAGTCCCTCATACTCTATAGTGTTCTTTGTTGACTTTTCACGGGGAAAGTGCATCTGGACCACGTACTTGAGGCGCTCTCCGGTGTGCGTGATATGTCACCAATGTATCTATAGTTTTTTATTGTTCCATGCTATTATATTATCTATTTTGGATGTTCAATGGGCTTTAATATGCTCTTTTATATTATTTTTGGGACTAACCTATTAACCGAGGTCCTAGTGCCAGTTTTTGTTTTTTTTTTGCCTATTTTAGAGTTTTGTAGAAAAGGAATACCAAACGGAGTCGAAATGGAATGAAACATTCGCGATGATCTCTGTTGGACCGAATGCAAACCAGAAGACTTGGAGATGAAGTCAGAGACGCAACAAGGCATCCACGAGGCAGGAGGGTGCGCCCTAGGGGGGTAGGCATGCCCCCCACCCTCGTGGGCCCCTCGTAGCTCCACCGACCTAGTTCTTTTGCCTATATATACTCTTATACCCTAAAAATATCAGGGGGAGCCATGAAACCACTTTTCCACCGCTGCAACCTTCTGTACCCGTGAGATCCCATCTTGGGGCCTTTTCTGGCGATCTGCCGGAGGGGGATTCGAGCACGCTGGACTTCTTCATCAACACCATTACCTCTCTGATGAAGCGTGAGTAGTTTACCATAGACCTTCGGGTCCATAGTTTTTCGCTAGATGGCTTCTTCTCTCTCTTTGATTCTCAATACAAAGTTCTCCTCGATGTTCTTGAAGATCTATTCGATGTAATACTCTTTTGCGGTGTGTTTGCCGAAATCCGATGAATTGTGGATTTATGATCAAAATTATCTATGAATATTATTTGGTTCTTCTCTGAATTCTTATATGCATGATTTTATATCTTTGCAAGTCTCTTCGAATTATCGGTTTAGTTTGGCCTACTAGATTGATCTTTCTTGCCATGGGAGAAGTGCTTAGCTTTGGGTTCAATCTTGCAGTGTCCTTTTCTAGTGACAGTAGGGGCAGTAAGGCACGTATTGTATTGTTGCCATCGAGGATAACAAGATGGGGTTTTCATCATATTGCTTGAGTTAATTCCTCTACATCATGTCATATTGCTTAATGCGTTACTCCATTCCTTATGAACTTAATACTCTAGATGCATGCTGCGAGTAATAGTAGTAGATGCAGGCAGGAGTCGGTCTACTTGACACGGACATGATGCCTATGTTCATAATCATTGCTTTAGATGTCATCATAATTATGCGCTTTTCTATCAATTGCTCGGCAATAATTTGTTCACCCACCATAACATATGCTATCTCGAGAGAAGCCACTAGTGAAACCTATGGACCCGGGTCTCTTTTCCACTATATTGAATCTCTTTTCCATATGATTAAATATCATTTACATCTTGCTAGTTTCCGATCTACTATTTTGCAATCTTTACTTTCCAATCTGTACATCAAAAATACCAAAAATATTTACTTTATTATCTCTATCAGATCTCACTTTTGTGAGTGACTTTGAAGGGATTGATAACCCCTTTATCGCGTTGGTTGCAAGGTCCTGATTGCTTGTGCAAGTATTCGGTGACTTGTGCATCGTCTCCTACTTGATTGATACCTTGGTTCTCAAAACTGAGGGAAATACTTACGCTACTTTGATGCATCACCCTTTCCTCTTCAAGGGAAAACCAACGCAGCTCAAGAGGTAGCAAGAAGGATTTTTGGTGTCGTTGCGGGGAGATCTTCGTCAAGTCAAGCCATACCAAGTACCCATCATAAACTCTTCTCCCTTGCATTACATTATTCGCCATTCGCCTCTCGTTTTCCTCTCCCTCACTTCTAAAACGATTTTCGAAAACCTTTGCCTTTTCTTCGCCCCTCTTCCGTTCATCTATTTTCGCTTGCTTGTTGTGTGCTTGTGTGTTGGATTGATTGCTTGTCACGATGGCTCAAGATAATACTAAATTGTGTGAATTTTCCAACACCAACAACAATGATTTTATTAGCACTCTGATTGCTCCTACTACCAATGCTGAATCTTGTGAAATTAATGACGCTTTGTTGAATCTTGTTATGAAAGATCAATTTTCTGGCCTTCCTAGTGAAGATGTCGCATCCCATCTAAACAACTTTGTTGATTTGTGTGACATGCCAAAGAAGAAAGATGTGGATAATGATATTGTTAAATTGAACCTATTTCCATTTTCGCTTAGAGATCGTGCTAAAACTTGGTTCTCATCTTTGCCTAAAAATAGTATTGATTCATGGAATAAGTGCAAAGATGCTTTTATCTCTAAGTATTTTCCTCCCGCTAAGATCATCGCCCTTAGGAACGATACTATGAATTTTAAGCAACTTGATCATGAGCATGTTGCACAAGCTTGGGAGAGGATGAAATTAATGATACGTAATTGCCTACACATGGTTTGAATTTGTGGATGATTATACAAAAAAAATTATGCCGGATTGAACTTTGCTTCTAGAAATATTTTAGATTCGGTCGCGGGAGGCACTTTTATGGAAATCACTTTAGGAGAGGCCACTAAGCTCCTAGATAATATTATGGTCAATTATTCTCAATGGCACACCGAAAGATCCACTAGTAAAAAGCTTCATGCGATTGAAGAGATTAATGTTTTGAGTGGAAAGATGGATGAACTTATGAAATTGGTTGCTAATAAAAGTGTTTGTTTTGATCCTAATGATATGCCTTTGTCCACTTTGATTGAGAGTAATAATGAATCTATGGATGTGAATTCTGTTGGTAGGAACAATTTTGTTAACAACGCGTGTAGAGGAAATTATAATCCTAGGTCGTTTCCTAGTAATTCCTCTAATAATTATGGTAATTCCTACAACAACTCTTATGGAAATTTTAATAAGTTGCCCTCTGATTTTGAGAATAGTGTTAAAGGATTTATGAGTTCGCAAAAGAATTTCAATGCTTTGATTGAAGAAAAAATGCTTAAGATTGATGAGTTGGCTAGGAACGTGGACAGAATTTCTCTGTTGATTGTTTGAAACTTAAATCTATTCCACCTAAGCATGATATCAATGAGTCTCTCAAATCCATGAGAATTTCCATTGATGAGTGCAAAGAAATAACTGCTAAGATGCGTGCAAAAAAAGATTGGTTTGTAAAAGTGTGTTCTTCTAGTTTCACTACAAAAAAAGACACATCCGTGACATTTTGGGCCGAACGAAAAAAAATCTGTCATACATATGACACTTCTATGACAATAATTGTGACAAAACCCGGTATCATCATAGATGTGGTGGGCTCCTACTTCTATGACAAAAAATCATGAAAGAAAATGTGCTTTTCGTCCTGGGCGGGCCGGAGACGCAATTGCATGACATTCATTGGGCCGTCCATGACGTAGAAAACCATGGTAGAAGCGAGGGGGAGGAAAATTTCGGGGAGTTCCTGGTTACGGTGGGAGGTCGGGGGCCAAGCGATGCGCGTTTCTCTCATACACGTACGCGCGTGTGTGCAAGGCGTTGGCTCTAACTGAACCCGAGCGAGGCGTTGGGCTCTAACTGAACCCGAGCGATTGCATATCGATCGATGGCTGTTAACTGAACCCGATCGAGCGATTCCTTCGCTACTGCTGCTAACTGAAGCTGATCGATTGGATGAACAGTGAGCGTTGCGGGGGGGTGGATGAACAGTGAGCGGTGACGTTGCCTCTGGATGAACAGGACCCCGTGGTGTGGAGTGCTGGATGAACAGTAGACGGTGGAGGGGTGCCCGTGGAGGGGTGGTTGAACAGGACCCCGTGGTGTGGAGGGCTGGATGAACAGTAGACGGTGGAGGGTTGGTTGAATAGTAGACGATGGAGTAGCGTGCGGTGGAGGCTGGATGAACAGGAGCCCGTGGAGGCTGGAGGAGGTCGACGGTAGCCCGTGGAGGCTAGAGGAGGTCGACAGTGGAGATGAACAGTATCCCGTGGAGTCCCGTTTTGCGGTACGCCACACCCCTCCTGATGAACAGGACCCCTGTTTTGACCGTAGCGCTCCAACACAAGTCTGTTTCGTCCGTTTTGCGGTACGCCACACCCCTCCCGATCAACAGGACCCTCGTTTCGACCGTAGGAGGTCCGTTTCCTCCGTTTTGTGGTACGCCACACCCCTCCCGATCAACAGGACCCCCATTTCCACTGTAGGAGATCCGTTTCCTCTGTTTTGCGGTACGCCACACCCCTCCCAATCAACAGAGCCCCATTCGGAATTTAGGAGGTCCGTTTCCTCCATTCTACTGTACGCCAGGCCTCGTTTCCATCACCTATTCCGTCCAAGCCCTCCCGATGAACACGGCCATGCATTCCGTTCCGACCCAGCCGGTTGGCTCCCATGCGTTCCGTTGCCTCCCGATGAACACGACGCATTCCGTTGCCTCCCCATGAACACGGGGCCTCGCCGTACGTATGCGCGAGTAGGTGTTCGAGATCCCGCCCGTATGTACACATACGTGGTCGTCTTTTCTTTCTTGCACCCTGGCCGTTGTACGTATGTGTACATGCTACGTGTGCACCTCTACTACGACACGTGCGCGCCTCTACATCCACCAGTATATATGTACGTACACGTTCGCGACCAGAATGACAACACTACGTACACTTCGACCAGGTGGGTCCCGACTGTCAGGCACTTCCTTGCGTGCGAACATGTAGCTGGTGGGTCCCAGCAGTCAGGGGGGGCGAATCATTTTTTTTGCCCGGACGCACTTCCTTGCTTGCGAAGATGTAGCTGGTGGGTCCCAGCAGTCATGGGGAAACATTTTTTTCGTGAAATACGATGGCCCGTCCGGTGGGTCCCCGCTGTCAGGTGGAGGAATAATTATTTTCCGCGTAATAAGGAGGCACTTCCTTGCTGCGAACATGGACCCAGCTGTCAGCCTCTCCACGTACAGTCCACGTCTGATGGAAGTCGTTCCTTGACCACGTTGACCACGCCGCGCCGAGAGCACCAAGGCGGTGGACGACGGCGATGCCTAGGAAGGGGACGACGGGGAGACGGGGAAGACGCGGCAGTGGAAGCCCGCGTGGAGAGGAGTACGAGGGTTCACTGGTTCGGCTGCAGTGTGAGGCTGCCGTCGCCGCAGGGCCTGGCCAGCTATGGGAATAGTAGGGCGGTGAGGCCTCCGCGGCAGCACATCCGGCCATGGGAGGCAGGAGCATGTGGCACAACCGGCGCTACTTTGGGCGGCTGGAGCAAGAAGACCAGAGGTTGAAGACATCGTACGATCACTGGAGCTAGAATCGTTCATATATTGAGTAAAGTTGACAAAGGCCTCCGTCCCAGTCAACTTAGTAGGCCCACAAGTCAGCCTCCCACCAAGGTGGGTCCCAGCTAGCAAGGGGTATTCATTTTTCTGTGCGTAATAAGGAGGCACTTCCGGTGGGTCCGAGCTGACAGCGGGGGTAACGTTTTTTTCGCGAAATACGGTGGCCCGCCCTGTGGGTCCCAGCAGTCAGGGGGAAACATTTTTTTCGTGAAATACTGGTGGCCCGTCTGATGGGTGCCTGCTTTCAGGTGGAGGAATAATTATTTTCCGCGTAATAAGGAGGCACTTCCTTGCGGCTGCCGTGGACCCAGCTGTCAGTCTCTCCACGTACAGTACTCTTCTAATGGAAGTCGGTCGTTGACCACATCGACCACGCTGCGCCGAGAGCACCACGGCGGTGGATGATGGCGAGGCCTAGGAAGGGGACGACGTGGAGCTGGGGATGACGCAGCAGTGGAAGCCCGCGCGGAGAGGAGTACGAGGGTTCGCCGGTTCGACTACGGTGTGAGGCTGCCGTCGCCACAGAATAATAGGGGGTGTGGGTGAGTAGAGGGATGCCCTGGCCAGCGGTGGGAGTAGTAGGGGGTGCTGAGGCCTGCGCGGTAGCATAGCCAGCCACGGGAGGCGGGAGCAGGCGGTCCCACCGGCGCTGCTTTGACAGCAGGAGCAAGAAGATCAGAGATTGAAGGAACACGACGGCTGTTGGATTGAGATCCAACGGTTACGTCTGCTAGAATCGTTTGTTGACATATATAATAACTAAAAAAATCTTGCATACGCGTCAACTAAACAGGCCCACAAGTCAGACCACTCCCTCTTTTTTTTTAATAATTTATATATAGCTCATGGCAACTTCTTATGCAATTTATTGCAGTCGTTTTTTTTTTGGTTGGCCAGGGCCAATTTCGCATACTTCTGTGGGTTCCAAACTATTTTTAATACCGAAATGTCGAGCCAGATTTAAAGTACTTTGAAGATATATTTAAATTAGGTTAATGCCCAGTGAAATAGGAATCTAAAAATGTGAAAAAAAATCAGAGATTATAAAGTAATTGCCAATTTGTCATCTGTTTTTATATTTACAACCCATTTCATATTATTTTCAAGATTTGTAGGCGTCTTGAAAGAGTTGCAGCCCATTAGGGCGTTGAAAAATAAGTAGGCCTAGATTGGATATTCTTCAGAAAAAATAAACTGGGCTCATTTTCACAAAGAAAAAATAGCTGGGCTGGTCACATGGTGAACATAAAATATAAGCCTGGGCTAGACGGGCCACAGCCGAGTTCAAACCCTGCTCCGTCTCAAAAATAACAAAAAAATACTGCTCGAGTAGCTACGTCCCAGGTGTCAGCCGATCTTGTGTTGTTCTCTTGTCTATTGACTATATACGCTCACAATGTCGTGGGTCCCAGATGTCAGGAAAACACTAGGAGGAAGCATTTTATTTTTTCATACGCTGACGTGGTGGGCCCCTACAGTCATCCTCTCCACGTACTTCTGCCGATTCCTGTTGTTTGTTGACCATGTTGACAACGCGAGAGGGTGGCGCCGCGGCGAGCGCACCAAAGCGCGCGAATGATGTCAGCGTTAACGATTTAGGAGACGGTGGGGCGGCGATGCGTGCGCTGAGGCGCAGCCAGCCGTGGGAGGCAGAAGCAGGCGGCCCCGCCGGCGCTGGTTTGGTTTTGGCGGCTGGAGGAAAACAGGAATGAAGAAACATGACAGACTATAAAAGCAGCAGGAGTACTTAACAACCTTAACTGAAACCAGCAGGAACACTTAACAACCAAAGCTGAAAGCAGTATGAGTACTTATACAGGTTCAACCGTACAAAGCACGCCTCGAACAGTGCTACTTTGCCTACAGTTAACCAAGGGTGAGGCCGCCAAGCCCCAGGACAAGGCCCAGGCGCCACCCCGCGCATCCACAACCTTCTGAAAGCGGCTTCATCTCGCAATGTGGTCAATAAACAGGATATTTGCTTTAGAGCCGTGGAAAAGCATGAACATATTCTTCTGTCCTATTCTACAAGATGGATGGGCCTTCATTATTTGAGACCACCCATGAATAAGTATCTTTTCACCTCCAAGGGGAATTGAGTAGGTCGACATAAACATCATGTTGTGACCAAGCGCAAGTCTGACCCGACCATGCTCAGGCATCTGTACAGGAACAATAGAACTCGGCAGTTCCTGTTTCAAGAAGATCACAGCTGTAAAACTGTGTATAAGCAATAGTTTATGAACAACATATATAACAGAAAACAGCTCGTACCATAAGTTTCTCGACACAGTTGGACCTGTTCAACGAGTGCAGCAGTGGCACACATATCCCACGTGGCCTTCCACCATTGAAACGCCCCACAAGGACCTCAAGACAATCAATAAAGTGTAGGAACTTGTGGATGTCGGTCCAGTCAACTTCAGTGCCATTTGTAACAGCCAAGTTATTACAGAGTAACAAACGAGCAGACTACTTAACTCTGAAAAAACCTACACATGCCACCAATTATAAGAAAATATTAGTTAGAAGTAGCATCTTCGTGAGAGATTCGTTGCTACTTCTAAAGTTAAATTGTGATTAGTTAGACAGAATAGGTGGATTAAGAAGTAATCGAGGCAACAAGCAAGAACCAGATACAAAACTAACATGGATGAACAATTGGAACGACGTCGGGGTGGAAGATCGCAGTGAAGATGAGACCAGGTTCTACTATTTCCATCAACATTCGTGCGCCAACTTTCAGTCCGTAACACTTGAGAAAGTTTATCCAAGTTTGGCCATAAAAAAGCAGCGATCTTCTTGGTTCATGAACACAACTCGGAAGTAATATCCATGGCTTGTCTTCACTGTGACCATTAAACTAGTGTATTCAGTTATGGCAAGGCCGAGCATCTTGAGTACATGTGTTCTGGCAGAGCAAATAATACACTGCAGGAAAAATAATATGAGAACACAGCATGTTCAAAAAAAACCCACCCTCCCAGATAGAAAAGAGGATTCTAGGAACATACTGTGCGTGTTTCAAAATGCCGTGTTAGGATGAGAAGGAACAAGTGTGGTGTCTCGCCGAGGGCGTAGAAATCTGTAGGGTACTCGCACTTTGGGCACTGCAAATGAAACACACTAGATTCAATAGGAAGAAAAATGCATCAACGACGGCGGCTGCCATCCTAGGATTACCTGCGACCAAGGGACTTGGATATATCGGGGATGGGTGAAGAATTTGTACCTGGTTCTCCATGAGAAAACCCTGTGCAATCGCCGAGCGAGGGTTTTCTCTGAACAAGCAGACAAGGGAGAAGGGGATTCAAGCCCAGTGAAATATTGCCGCTTCGTCCGTCCAGCTTACTGCTAAAGCTAGAAAGGGGGGTTGTGATTTGATGGCTCATTGGGCATTACTGCGGTGCAACGACCGGGGTGTGTCTACCGTGAAGTTGTGCACTCTAATTTGTGCATATGGCACGTGGACCCCGTTGCCGGTTGCCCCACATATCAGCGAAAGGAAGTAGAAAGAAAGGAGTAACTAGTTACACATAAATATATTTTTTGACAGAGAGATACTCCCTTTGTAAAGAACTATACAAATCTTTTATATCACAGACAGGCTCACCTTGCCAAGAAATATACTCCCTCTGCAATGCACGGGCATTGTGGAGGTTCTGCTTTCTTTATGGGGGTTCAGCTGAGAATATAATACTCTATAACATCCCAATTTTCCTAAATTAGGATGTTATTAGATCATACATATGCATATCATATTTTCCATGCATTATTTGCTCTTCTCCAATATTCTTTTCATTATGCAGCTAAAGGCAATTTATTTGGAGTGGAGATAACATGACTTCTCCCCTGTTATTAAAAATTTTCATAATGTGCAGAATATTATTTCCAGTTCATATGATATGTTTTGGTAATTTTTGCAATCTTAAAAATATTTTATTTGATTGTTTTATTGCTGTTTGAGTGTCCTATTGCATCAAAATGAATTTCTAAAATTGCATTAGGTGAGAAACTATAGTTCCTGTAGTTTATATTAGTAGTATATATTTTACTGTGTGTCTAGGTATTTTTCCTAGATTTTATTCTGGTGTTTTTATTTTAGTTTTTGGTTCTGTAGTTTTGTTTGTTTGTTTTTTTAAAAAAACAGCCAGTCGGCAGCCAGCTACCCAGCCAGCCAGCCGACGCCGCGGCCCACCTGACCCCGCACTGCGCGGCCCAGTCCCCCGCGCCGCCAGCCCAGCCAACTGCCAGCCCCATAGCCCACTCGCTCGCAGTCGCGAAGCGGTACGCGCCGCCGCACCGCTCGCCCGACCCACACCCGACCCGCACCGCTACCCCGCGCCTGTTCGTCGTCCCCGAGCCGGAGACCGCTGTCCCGCACCGCGCGCGCCGCCACGGCCGAGCCCGAGTTGACGTCGCGCTCCTGGTCCACCCCGTGCACGCACGACCTGCCGTGTGCGAGCCCAAGACCCCAGGAAACCCTACCCCGAGCTCTTTCCCTCTCACTGTGCTGCATGCACGCGCCCGCGCCGATTGGATCTCGCCGTGGAGCTCGAGCCACCACCGTCTTCTTCGCTCGTTTCAGTCACCGTAAGAGCACGCCCAGCCGCGCCACTTGTTCCCCTCGGAACCGCACTCGAACCCGCACTCGTTTGACCAATCGGGGTGACCTGCAGATCGCCGTAGCCTTGCCTTCGCCGGAGACCCGTCGGAGACGCGCCACCGCTTACGCCCGACGCCGCCGCCGTCTTGCTCTGTTTCTGGTGAGCACGAACGCACAAGGAGAGGTAGCTTATCAGTTGGAGTTGCCAGAATCTTTGTTAGGAGTTCACGATGTGTTTCATGTATCTTAGTTGAAGAAGTGTCATGCAGAGATGATGGATGTTCCATTGCGGGACACAGTGCCACTTGAGGCAATTCAGTTGGAGAGTGATTTGACATATGAGGAGAAACCTGTTAAGATTCCGTAGACAGCAGAGAGAGTTACTCGCACCAAAACAATCAAATTATGTAAGGTTCAATGGGATCATCATACAGAGGAGGAAGCTACCTGGGAACGAGAGGAAGATCTCAAGCAGGATCACCCACACCTATTCGCTAGCCAGCCCGAATCTCGAGGGCGAGATTCATCTTAAGGGGGGTAGGTTTGTAACATCCCAATTTTCCTAAATTAGGATGTTATTAGATCATACATATGCATATCATATTTTCCATGCATTATTTGCTCTTCTGCAATATTCTTTTCATTATGCAGCTAAAGGCAATTTATTTGGAGTGGAGATAACATGACTTCTCCCCTGTTATTAAAAAATTTCATAATGTGCAGAATATTATTTCCAGTTCATATGATATGTTCTGGTAATTTTTGCAATCTTAAAAATATTTTATTTGATTGTTTTATTGCTGTTTGAGTGTCCTATTGCATCAAAATGAATTTCTAAAATTGCATTAGGTGAGGAACTATGTTCCTGTAGTTTATATTAGTAGTATATATTTTACTGTCTGTCTAGGTATTTTTCCTAGATTTTATTCTGGTGTCTTTATTTTAGTTTTTGGTTCTGTAGTTTTGTTTGTTTGTTTTTTTTAAAACAGCCAGCCGGCCAGCCAGCTACCCAGCCAGCCAACCGACGCCGCAGCCCAGCTAACCCTGCACTGCGCGGCCCAGTCCCCCGTGCCGCCAGCCCAACCAACCGCCAGCCCCGCAGCCCGCTCGCTCGCAGTCGCGAAGCGGTACGCGTCGCCGCACCGCTCGCCCGACCCACACCCGACCCGCACCGCTACCCCACGCCTGTTCGTCATCCCCGAGCCGGAGACCGCTGTCCCGCACCGCGCGCGCCGCCACGGCCGAGCCCGAGTTGACCTCGCGCTCCTAGTCCACCCCGTGCACGCACGACCTGCCGTGTGCAAGCCCAAGACCCCAGGAAACCCTACCCCAAGCTCTTTCCCCTCTCACTGTGCCGCACGCACGCGCCCGCGCCGATTGGATCTCGCCGTGGAGCTCGAGCCACTGCCGTCTTCTCTGCTCGTTTCAGTCACCGTAAGAGCACGCCCAGCCGCGCCACTTGTTCCCCTCGGAACCCCACTCGAACCCGCACTCGTTTGACCAATCGGGGTGACCTGCAGATCGCCGTAGCCTTGCCTTCGCCGGAGACCCACCGGAGACGCGCCGCCGCTTACGCCCGACGCCGCCGCCGTCTTGCTCTGTTTCTGGTGAGCACGAACGCATAGGGAACTTCTTCGGCAAATCGTGAACTGACACGTGGCAAGCAGCTACAGTACACGCACGGCTGTGCAGGAGTTTTTTCTTTTCCCTTTTGTTTTATTTTTAGTTTTTCACCTAAACTTCAATTAGCTATAACTCCTAATCCGTAAATCCAAATTTGTTGATTCTTTTTCCTATGCACTCACAAAAATCAGTACATTATGACAGTACCAAAATTTCTCATGTTTGCACTGCTTAAATTTGAATTCGTTCAAATTCAAATTAAATCTTCCGGAGGCCATAACTCTCAAACCGTTCATCGGAATCAATTGATTCTTTTTGCGTTGTGACCGTAGTGCAATTTAGGTGTTGTTAAGTTTTTGTTGTTGATTTTTAAAAATGTTTTTATTGCTGTTGGTTTTGTTTTGGTTCTTTTCATGTTCCGGTGATTGATTCATTGAATTGTGTGAAACGTGTAGATTGTCCGGAGTGCGACGTGACCTATTTTCAGGAGTGTGACTTTCTGAACCAGAACCAAGGCAAGTTACATGTTGATCATCCTTTACCTATTGTTTCCTATGCATGTAGTTATATCACACTATGAATATATGCATGTATATGATTACTGTATTATTTTGCTATATGTTGTTGAGCTATCTTCCCGTCTTTGCACATCGTGGTAGTTGTAGGTTGCTATGCTTTGTAGATGGGGGTGGTTCGTGTATTCATTGAGTTTATGTGAGGATTATATATATTTTAACAAATTGAGTAGTAACTCAGGATTTAACTCACCTCTGGGCGGAAGTGGTATTGCTTGGTGTTGAGGGAAGGCATCATGGGGTCTTACACCTTTTCTAAGGCCATGCGCTAATGAGAGTGCACCCTAAGTGGAATGCGGCCCAGGTTCAAAAAGATCAGACAGACTTAGTGACTAGTAGCTTCCATGTGCGGCCACTGGCTATATGGGCTCTGGCTTAGTTGATCAGTTGTTGGAACCCTTGCCCAGACTGTGCCGACAGATGTAGCATATGTAGGTGGGATGTGGCCGTCAGGTGGTTAAGGGAACCTCTTCTAAAAGACTTTGTCTCAATCTTCGGATTGGGTCCAGTGGGTAAAGCGTACAAAACTCTGCAGAGTATTAAAACTAATCATGATTAGCCGTGCCCCCGGTTATGGGTAAATTTGAGCCACTATGCCTTTATAGTTGTTGGATGATCTTGACAGATGTGACACTTAATAAATTTGTTGGGCAACTTAATAAAGGGTAGGTTGGAGTTGATTTGCCAACTCAACCTTGTGTATACAATTGTAGTAATAAAGAACTAAATAAAACTTGACTATTAGGTAGTTATTAGGATAAAATCAGCTTTATGCAAAAATAAACCCTCAAGCCTTCCTTTGTTGTACTATGCATATACATGTAGGTCTGATATATTATTACTCCTGTGTAACTTGCCAATACATTCAAAGTATTGACCTATATGGCTGCAATGTCTCATGTTGCAGGATATTCAGACGAAGAGTAAGGTACCGTTAGGGTTGCGAGTCTGCACTCAGCATCGCCAGTGGGCTATGATGGGACTCATCGTTATTTTCTGCTACTTTCCGCTGTTTGATTGAATAAAGCTAGCCAAGTGCTATGCAGATTGTTTTATTTTATACATTCTGGATCATACGTTGTAATAAATGATGCACTTGCTATTTTGGTATTCATCTATACTGTGTGTGCTAGCGAACTCGATCCAGGGACTAGCACGGTAAGCACAGAGACTCAAATCCTTCGAGATTTGGTCGTTACATACTCAAATAGGCTCACGGTTCTGGACTTTGGGTTGCAGGCCGACCCTGCATGTTTGGGTGCCCATGTGTTCTACCTCAGCGCTTTTCATATTGTAAGCGATCGGTACGGCACTGGTTTTAGATGGTGTCACAAGGCGAATACACAAAATTGAATAAAGCACGGCAGCTATTGGAATGAAATCGAACGATAGTTCCTAACCAGCCATCAGAGTTGCAATTCTATCAATGATATACCATGTGATAAATAATACTGTTGTACTACTTATACACATAGGACACTTGTTTCACCATGCCAGATTATTACATCAAAATCTCTCGGAGGATAGATCAGTTCGACAGTTGCGTGTTGCTACTGAAGAATTTCAAAGCTGATTTGGACCAGCTCTCCTTTCCGAGAAATTTCGATTTTGACATCATCCCCTACCGCAAGATATGATTTAGATTTGAACCTTGACCATCCTTTAGTATCAATCATCATGTGACCATCCTTTGTACTTATGGTATATTGAGCAGGTTCATTCACACCAAGGCTGCGCATGGTAAGAGAAACTTGTCCGTGGTCGCCCGGATTATTGAACGACTCCCTCGTTGCTCTAGGAATTCTCTGTTTGCAAACAAGAAGACATACCCAAACAGTTAGATCAACATAGTGAATCATGTGAAACAACATGGAAAGAAAAAAGAACGAAGCACTTGGGCGGCCAATGCTTACCAAGAAGGTGGACATGTCGGTTTTTGTAAGGACTTTGGTATATGAAGTGCGAACTGCAGCCCAGTCTGTTGCTGGTGCAACTGCATGGGCCGGAGCAGATGCAAGTGCAAGTGTTGGTGCAGGTGCCGAAGCCGCTGCTGCTGCCGGAGATGGTGCATCTTGTAGAGCTGGTGCCGGTGTCGATGCTCGTTCCTCCGGTAGATCAGACTGATCCGCTGACGCGGTCGGTGCCCAATCCTCAGCTGGATCATACTGAGTTGCTGCCGCTGTCAGTGCTAGAGCAACTGCCGGTGCTCGATCCTTTGCTGAAGGTGGTACCGATGTGCGAGACAGCGGCGATCGTGTCTGGTCTGCTATGATCAGCTTTCTAACTTGACTAGGATCCGTGACCGCGATCCAGTTTTTTTCTTCATTTCTTTTAAACGCGAGAAGGACTAATTGTGGCGTTTTTGTTAAACCAAACTGCAGTTCATCATAGGGATTCATCTTGTACTCAGACAATAGACTGATCCAATTTTTTCCAGTAATATAAGTGATGGACAGTGCCTTCGTTACTGACACGACATAAGAAGTGAAACCTGCAAAAATAGCCATCGTAGAGCAAACTAAACGGTTTATTCTGTGATAAATAAGATTTAGACAGTAATAAATAAGATTTACTTGATGTGACACGAGTGAATCCTTACCAGGAAATCCCTATGTTGAAGTACTAAACAGAAGATTGATCGTCCAACTACGCGTGGCATGCAGGGGCCCCGCCTACTCCCACAAGCTGGACAGTCCAAAGGTCGTGACAAATCGTATGGACCGAACATCCATGGGACTGGAAATCCTGGTGGGTGCGATAAACCCTGCAATGCATATAGATATTGGAGTGTAACCATAATTGATAAACCGTCCTCACAAAAAATATGATCTGGATACTTCAAAATATACATACTGAATTGAGTGGACAGACATTAACATAGACCGTTCTCGGGACTGACCACACACCAAAAGCGGCAGTACTAATAAACAATACACGGTTCACAAACACAAATCAAGTACTGAACAATAGTACTTACTACAGACAAGCAAAGTTGCACTAATTAAACTCTGCAGACTATTTCTTGCCACTGACCTACGGGATGAACCCTGCATAACTGACTAGGCCATGGACTTCGTGTGAGATGTCTACATGCACCATCACCATCTTGTCAACCTTGGAGAACCTAACAGAGTGGTCTTTCCACTCATAAACATGATGATGAAGACAGGCCGCATCAGATTTGTTGGGAAGCTTTACAAGAACCACACCCTTCATAATCGAAGGCACAGCTAGGAAATTGTTGTGGTCAAGTACAGCCTCGAGAACACACCTGACAACAATGCTATAGGAAAACACTAGTTCAGGACACGTGGCGACAAGGACACAGCAGCTGGATAGTTCAGCAGTAGAACTCATCATCAGGTCTTCTAGTTCACACGGCACGACTTTGAGAACTTCATCTCCACCACGGACCTGGTTCTAATTCAAACAGAAACCATATTTTATTACTACCTCCGTTCAGAAATATAAGATGATTTTCAATATTATACTCCATATATGACTACATATACGCACAGAAATGAGTGAACAAAGAAACTAGAACATGTCTTCAAAGGCGATTACATGCAATATCCATAACACAAGTTACTGAGGCAAATATACCCTCTTAAAAGGTAGCATTGATGTTCATAAAGTACTCCCTCCGTCCCAAAATTCTTGTCTTAGATTTGTCTAGATACGGATGTATCAAATCACATTTTAGTATTAGATACATCCGTATCTAGACAAATCTAAGACAAGAAAATTGGGACAGAGGGAGTAGTTGAAAGTAATCTATAAGAAATCAGTGTCAACCTCTCGCATGTTTTGGTCAAAATAGGAATTTAGAACCGTCATTTGGCACACTAAAATCACATGCAAGATCACCCAGAAAGTTGTACTACCAGTACTAGTAGTGCGTGTTAGATGAAAAAACACGATCAAGATCGAGAAAAAGATCGTCAACAAGAGACATTACCTGGACTTGCTTAATGAGGGATCCCGGAGAGGGGGGCTTGGACAGGGCGATGGCTTTGAGCTTGTCTGTGGTAGTCTCGGCGGGGTGCTTGTGCTTCTTCGTACCATGAGCCTCGACGGTTTTGGCCAGAGCCATAGAAATCACGTCGGTCGGTGCTCCGGCGTCCATCAAAGAGAGGAAGATGAGAGAGAAGCGTGAAAGGAGGAACGAGATGAGGGAGAAGCGAAGCAAGTGGGGTTTTTCTTCAAGAGAGGAAGCTGAGAGAGAAGAGTGGAATGATGGTTGCTTCGTCCGTCCAACTTACTACTAGAAAGGAGGGGGTTTTGTGATTTGACAGCTTATTGGGCATTACTACGACAGATCGATCGGGGTAGTCTACCGTCACTCTACTACGGAGTAATTTAGTGAATGGCTGGTGGATGCAGGTGCTGGCTGTCCCACATGTCAGCGAAAGTGAGTAATTTAGTGCATGGATGGAGGAGGATCCGCACGGTAGAGCGTGTCTAGTGTTTTTCTGAAGAAAAAAAGGATTATAGCAAGCGTTTCCACTCTTACGACGGAGGAGTGCGAAACACGGCAGCCACTTTAACATACACAATGCTCCTACTACTAGGCATGTGCAGTGGTTCATACGTCAGTACTACACAATCTTGTTGCTAGTGTAGTAAGATATGACGATAACAAATGATGTTGTGCGCATGTCAACTACTCCTATATGTAACATAGTACCGCTTTTTCGACTGTCCGGTCGAGAATGAACGATGAGATCAATGTTAACAGAACTAGGTCCACAACGCACGGAGAGTACGGTGCTACAGTACTCCATGAAACATGAACCATATGAAGCACGAATAGTGTTAGGCAGGGTGTATGAAGGGTGCACGGGATGGGAGCAAAAGTTCCCTTCTCGACCCACTTTTGGGTGTTTGGCAGAGTGCATGAAGGGTGCATGAGTCCACACTAGTAGGTTGACAAAACACACAAAGAGGAAACAACAATATTGAGATGAGAATGCAACCAAACAACCCACATGATTTGTGCTAAAGTGACTGATCTGCACCGTCTGAGTTTGATCCAACGGTCATGTTGCGCCGAGACATGGACAAGCCCATGCAGAGGGCGCCTAAACACCACCGAAGTCCCTCTGCTTCTTGAGGCGCACGACGTTGGTGATGCAGGGTGCAACCGCCCACAGAGACCGCTCCCGGTCGACGGGAGCCAGCTCGTCAAAGACGGCGTCCAATGGCATGAATGGATTCCGGTGAAGGAGCCCTGAAAGGATTCGCCCGGCAACGGCGACGGCAGCCCGCAACCCCTCCTTGTCCAGCTCAGCCCCCACCATCGCTCGGAGACGGCTCAGCTCCTCAGAGATATAGGTGAAGGAGACCAGGTCAGGAAGCCGCAGCTCGTTGAAGTCGACCGGGTGGTCGAACGGGTTTAGCCCGACGGCCGGCATCGTCGCACTGGCACGACGGTAGGCATCATGCAGCCGCAAACGTGTGTGGCAACTTGGTTCACCAAGTGGCTGAGGCGATCCTGGACCTCGTCACGATCGGCCCGCTTGCGCTCCAGCCGGCTCCCCTGACGGCCTATCGTACCTCCCGCTTTCTACAGCAATGCCGCTGACGCCTCGAGCATCTTTGTGGTGGACGCCTGCCGCTTTTGAAGCTCCGTGAACTCCCGCACATAACGGAAGAGCATGGCACTCCTCTCCTCCTTGAGCTCACGGAGCTCTACGTCCTTGGCCCTAAGCTCTGCATCCTTCGCATGGAGATCCTGTGTCATGCGCCTCACCTCGGACTTCGTGATCTGCTGCGCCGCTATGGCACCAGGTAGAAGCAATTGCGAGAGGAAGCAAAGGGGGCGAAACAGCTGAAAGGCAATGCAATCTACGGGAAGGCGGAGGGAGCTAGCCGAGGAGCGGGGAATCTTTTGGTTTTCACCATGGTAAAACACCAGTCGACGACTTCTCACATCAGGGAGAAGTGGGTTTATACAGGCGGAGTCATCATGACTAATTGCTGCCGCGCCTGCTCCCATCAGTCAAAAAATTAAAAATCCTGCTGCGCCTGCTCCCGTCAATCAAAAAATTAAAAATACCGCCACACCCAAACACCAGAGCAACGCCGCGGTGGATATTTAAATTTACCTGCCGGCAAGTTGATAAAAAAAGGGGTGAAAAAACAAATGTGGCAGCGGCCTAGCTAATTGGTCGAATTAGCCCAACTAGCTAGCCACCGTGCTTCACTGATGTACTCGGCGGGAAAGGTGGTCTTTCGTGATTTGACGACTCATTTACTTGCTTCAGCGCTACGACTGAGGAGGACCCAGAAAATGCGCGGTAGGGCGTCCCACGTCAGGAAGAATATATGCATGCACCACCCGGGAGGACCCCGAAACCGCGCGGTAGGGTGTGCCACGTCTCGGCACGGAGGAAAATGTGCATGTAAAAATATACTGTATCAGACATACTGTAGTACCTATGGTTCGACCTCGGGACCCAGCCAGCCGGTCAAAAACACCCCACTAGCCACACAGCTTCATCATGCAAACGTGGCACGGAGGATAGATGTGGTTAGCTCCGTCTCGACCAGCCACAACGTCTCTTGTTCTAGGCGATTCTTCTATTTTCCAAGATTTTTTTAGTTGTAATAACACCACGGCAAGCTAGCGCCACTCTTCGTGTGTGCCCGTGCAAAGGTTAGACGATGGAGAGAAGAGAGATTGAGATCGCAGACCTGGGACCCACCAGTAAGTGAGACAACGGTCATGCACGTGTTGACGAGGCACTCCCTCTACTCTACTCAACGCAAGTACTGTATAAAATCAAGTTATGGGACAAAGCCAACAACCTCTGTTTTTTCAGGCTATCGACTTAAGCTTTGTAGTCCAGGTTGCCAGTTCGAATCTCGTCTTTCAGATTTGTTAGTTTTAGGTCCAAATTTGATTAATGACAAGTAGGACCCCCGTGTGTTGTTCAGATATTTCAGTGTAGGATGGTTTTTTTGAACAAACACTTTGCGCGGTTAGACAAGTAACGGCACGAGTTACACGTATTTTGCAAGTTGACGAACAAAAATGACAGCGGCATAGAATATCACATCCACCCCGCAGCTTAGATACTATGATGATACGAGTTTTTACACCGTTGGAAGTGAGATCCAATGGCTTGGGAGTAGTCTTTGTAATTATGCACAATTGCCAAACTCTCCAAAGGTTTTTTTTGCAAATAAAACATTCAGGCCTCGTTTGTGCCGCTGCATATTTGATCCAATGGCTCCCTGGTGCTCATATTAGGTGCTCCCCATAGCTTAATTACCCGCTACGGTGATATGAGCATCTAGGTCGTATGATCAGTGATCAGATGGCACATGCGTAGTACTTGTACTTTCTGCGCATTTCCCAAACTCTATCAGCCGTATATTGCAAAAACATTCAAACCTCCTACTGTGGGCCATTAGATCTCAGTGAACTCATATCACCATAGAATCTACGGTGCGGGAGCACCTCATATTCTCCTGTGCGAGAAAACATAAGGTGATATCGCAGCTTGGATGCTACGGTGATACGATCTTGGAGGTCGTTTGATCTGAGATCCAATGGCATCTGAGCAGTCTTTATGCTTGTAAGCAGTGGCCGAACTCTTTTGGGGTTTTTCTGCAAAAAACCATTTGAACCACCAAGGAGGTGTTGGGTCACAAATCCAACGGCTCCGAAGAGCTTGTATCACCAAAGCATCTAAGGTGTGGTACACATGATATTCTTACATACAGGAGAATATGATGTCCTCCTTCATCTTAGATATGCTACGGTGATACGAGCTTCGAGGTCGTTGGATATGGGATCCAAGGGCATCTGAGTAGTTTTTTTACAAATTGTGTGCAATTCTCAAACTCATCAAGGTTTCCTGCAAAAAAAATTAGACACATCATGTTAACTGCTATATCTCAGATCTACAAGCTCCAAGTGATGGGGTCATGTACCTAGGGTAGGGTCATGGACCTGATCTAAGTACCTTGCCGAAGGACACCCTTAGAAGAGGTCGCCTTCCAGTCGACCAACGAGGGACTCACTCGACTGACTTGAAGGACTCGACCATGAAGACTCACTCGACCACCAGAAGGTCAAGAGGCACTCTGCACTGCAACGGCCTGTAATTAAGTAGACTTTATGATAGTAAAGACACTTTATGTGGGGCGTTACCAGTAACGCCCCGGACTTAACTCACCTTAAACCCTCTCCTACGTGGGCCGGCTGGGGTCCTGGCGCACTCTATATAAGCCACCCCCCTCCACAGGTAGAGGGGTTCGGGACCTTGTAACTCATATACTTGTAATCCACTCGACCGCCTCCGGGCTCCGAGACGTAGGGCTATTACTTCTTCCAAGAAGGGCCTGAACTCGTACATCCCTTGTGTTTTACAACCTTCTCCATAGCTAGGACCTTGCCTCTCCATACCTACCCTCCACTCTACTGTCAAGCTTAGAACCACGACAGTTGGCGCCCACCGTGGGGCCTGTGTTTTAGCGATTTTGTGGAGAAGTTGCGATTCTTCCGAGTACTTTCATCATGGTGGCTGCTGGAGTTTTGGTCGAGGGTCGAGAGATCCATCTCGGCACTCTCACCTTCATCGCCGACGACTCCGCCTGGCTCCAGGAGGCTCCACTCGAGGTTGATGCGCTCCCCGCCCGCGGTGCAACGCATTTTCGCGCATGTGTCCGCGGCGTTCTGCTGCGGCAACCGTCGACCCCGTATCGGTCGACTTCTCCATCGTCCACCCTCCCGGTCTCCCGCCAGCGCAAGCGCTCGGGCCGATCGAGGCTTCAGCGATGGGTGAGGCACGCGGTAGCTCGCCAGTCGGCCACCACCCAAGTTGCGGCAATCGAGCCTGACGAATCTCTCTACGGCTTGTTCGATCTGTCGACTGGCTCCGTAGAGACTGCATCCGACTGCGATAGCAGTGATCCAGCGGCAGAAATCCTGATGGTCGACGGGCCCCGCAGTCCCCCTGGCTTCGCCCGTGATGGTGGGGCAGGCGACGGAGGTGACCCCGCACGAGGCCACGAAGAGTACCAGCCCGAGCCACTCGACTCTCTGCAAAGAGAGGAACTTCGCCGCAGGAACGTGGATGTCCTGCGTACTCCCATCGCAGGAGAAACCCCCGAGGCTCGTGCCTTGGAGGAGGCACGTTTGGCCAATTTGGCCGAACGCACTCGACTGGAGAATCTCCAGCGAGCACTCGACGAGCGCGCGCGGCAACGAGTTCCCGACACCAGTCGACGTCAACTCTTCCCGCCGACTCAGGTATATCGAACCCCAATCCAGAATTTAGCAGTTGCGACCCGTATAGCAGAGTCCATCCAGCCTTCTCAGTCGGAAGCTGGCAGAGGCTTGGTGCAGATCAGGGATCTGCTCCGGGCAGCAGGAGACCAGAATTCAGCTGTGTCGCAGTCGCGCAACAGTCGATCCGTCGCTGCGGATACGGTTCAGTCGGCTCATAGCCCCAGATCGCCTCCGCGGCGTGAGGGGCGCGAGAATCGGCGAAACCAATATGGTGACCGACTCGACCGAGATGATAGGCGTCGAGTGCCCAATTCCCCTCCGAGGGGTGGGTCTTACGCTCCTTGGCAGCAAGATGACAGGCGTCAGTTCAGTACAGGGCGAAGGGTTCCAGTCGACCCCAGAGAACCAGGCTTCGACGCGTGATCCATTATCGTGCAAGGTTTGGTCGACCGGAACAGAGCCCATCGAGGCGGACTCGACAGAGATGCACCCATAAGCAGTCGAGTGCATGTTTCTAGTCCTGAATGTTTCAGCAGAGCTATCAGAGCCGCAGTTATCCCTCCCAATTTCAGGTTGGCAACAGGAGTCAGCAAGTTCACTGGTGAGTCTAAGCCTGAAACTTGGCTTGAGGACTACCGAGTGGCAGTATAGATTGGTGGTGGGAATGACGAGGTGGCCATGAAGCATTTGCCCCTCATGCTGGAAGGTTCTGCCAGGGCATGGTTGACTCAATTACCTCCTAGCAGCATTTACACTTGGGAAGATCTATCCCGAGTGTTCATCAGAACGTTTGAAGGAACTTGCAAGCGACCAGCTGGACTGACAGAGTTGCAAGTCTGCGTGCAAAAGACCAATGAGACTCTCAGAGAGTATATTCAGAGATGGATCACTTTGCACCATACTGTGGAGAATGTATCTGATCACCAGGCAGTCTGCGCCTTCAAGGATGGCGTCAAGAATAGAGAATTAAGTTTGAAGTTTGGTCGAACCGGTGACATGACCTTGAGTCGGATGATGGAGATTGCTACCAAGTATGCCAACGGCGAAGAAGAAGACCAACTCCGAAGCGGCAAGCACAAGCCGACCCAGTCGGAAAAGGGAAACACCAGTCGGAAACAAAAGCGGAAGGCTGAACCAGCAGCTCCTGGAGAGGCTCTGGCCGTGACTCAGGGAAAATTTAAGGGGAAACCAAAAGGATCCTGGAACCCTAAGAAGGTAAAGGATAAAGAAGGGAATGACGTAATGGATATGCCATGTCACATCCACACAAAGAAAGACGAACAGGGGAATATCATCTACCCGAAGCATACCACTCGCCAATGTCGACTCCTGTTCCAACAGTTTCAGGGAAAACAGTCTAAGGACAAGGAGAAGGAGTCGGACAAGGCCGAAGACAAGGAAGACAGTGAGGAAGGATATCCGCATATCAACTCCACTCTAATGTTCTTTGCAGATGTGGAAAGCAAGAGTCGATTGAAAGTCATTAACCGAGAGGTGAACATGGTTGCCCCAGCAAAAGCAAATTATCTGAAATGGTCCCAAATACCCATCACATTCGACCAATCTGATCACCCGACTCATATTGCCACCCCTGGGAGGCAAGCTTTGGTGGTCGATCCAGTTGTTGAAGGCACTCGACTGACAAAAGTGCTGATGGACGGTGGTAGCGGGCTGAATTTGTTGTATGCAGACACACTGAAAGGAATGGGCATTCGATGTCCCGACTGAGCACCAGTAACATGAGTTTTCATGGAGTTATACCAGGGAAGAAAGCCGAGTCACTCGGCCAAATAGCTCTGGATGTGGTGTTTGGTGATTCGAAACATTTTCGCAAAGAAAAGTTGACATTTGAGGTCGTGGATTTTCAGAGTGCATATCATGCCATTTTGGGGAGACCAGCTTACGCACGGTTCATGGCTCGACCATGTTATGTGTACCTCAAATTGAAGATGCCCGGCCCCAAAGGAGTGATCACTGTCACCGGTGATCGGAAAAAGGCAGAAGAGTGCTTTCAGAAGGGCTCAAAGATTGCCGATTCCCAGGTGACAGCGGTCGAGTTCGAGGAATACAAGCAAAACGCAGATCCGAGTGACTTGCTGCGATCCAAGAAACCCACCACAGAGTCTGCATTTCAGTCGTCTGGTGAGACGAAGCCTGTTCACATTCACCCGATCGATCCCGATGCAGCTCCGACCCACATCTCCACAACACTCGACCCAAAATAGGAAGAAGCGCTCATCCAGTTCCTCCGTGAGAACTGGGACATTTTTGCATGGAAGCCCGCTGACATGCCAGGTGTTCCCAGGGGACTGGCTGAGCATCGCCTAAGAGTCGATTCATCTGCAAAACCAGTCAAAGAGCATCTTCGGCGGTCCGCCGTCCAGAAGAGAAAAGCCATTGGTGAGGAAGTGGCTCGACTATTGGCGGCAGGATTTATCCGAGAGATATACCACTCCGAGTGGCTCGCTAATGTCGTCATGGTTCCTAAGAAGGACAAATCACTCCGAATGTGCATTGATTTCAAGCACATCAACCGGGCCTGCCCAAAAGATCATTTTCCTCTCCCTCGCATAGATCAAATTGTTGACTCGACCGCGGGATGCGAGAGACTGTCTTTTCTAGATGCCTACTCCGGGTACCACCAGATCCGTCTGTACGGACCCGACGAGGTAAAAACAGCTTTCATCACTCCATTCGGGTGCTTCTGCTATATCACCATGCCATTCGGCCTCAAGAATGCCGGAGCCACATTTATGCGAATGATTCAGAAGTGTCTACTCACTCAAATCAGTCGGAATGTGGAAGCATATATGGATGATATCGTTGTCAAGTCACGAAAAAGTTCCGACCTGCTCGCTGATCTCGCTGAAACATTTGCCAACCTCAGAAGGTATGATATCAAGCTCAATCCATCAAAGTGCACATTTGGAGTTCCTGGTGGCAAGTTACTCGGTTTTCTCGTTTCCGAACAGGGAATCGACGCTAATCCAGAGAAGATTGGCACTATTCTTCAAATGAAACGCCCTGTGCGAGTGCACGATGTCCAGAAGCTTACTGGATGCTTGGCCGCATTAAGTCGATTCATTTCACGACTCGGTGAAAAGGCATTGCCTCTTTACCGACTGATGAAGAAGGCAGACAAGTTCGAGTGGACTCCAGAAGCTGATGCAGCATTTGCCGAGCTAAAAGCTCTACTCTCCACCCAGCCGGTGCTTGCTGCTCCAATCAGCAAAGAGCCTCTGTTGCTCTATATCGCAGCCACAGGACAAGTCGTCAGTACTGTGCTTACGGTCGAGCGGGAAGAAGAAGGAAAAGCTCTCAAAGTTCAGTGCCCAGTGTATTATTTGTCTGAAGTCTTGACTCCATCCAAGCAGAGATATCCTCATTATCAGAAGCTTGTGTATGGAATATACATGACCACAAAGAAGGTTGCTCATTATTTCTCTGATCATTCCATCACAGTCGTCAGCGACGCTCCACTATTAGAGATTTTGCACAACGGAGATGCAACTGGTCGAGTGGCCAAATGGGCGATTGAACTTCTTCCTCTTGATATCAAGTTTGAAGCAAAGAAAGCCATTAAGTCCCAGGCAATAGCAGATTTCTTCGCCGAGTGGATTGAACAGCAGCAGCCGACTGAAGTTCACTCGGAGCATTGGACCATGTTTTTTGATGGCTCTAAGATGTTGAATGGTTCCGGTGCTGGGGTTGTCCTGGTTTCCCCCAGAGGAGATAAGCTCAGATATGTGCTCCAGATTCACTTTGATTCCTCCAACAATGAGGCAGAATATGAGGCCCTCTTATATGGGTTGCGCATGGCCATTTCACTCGGCGTCCGTCGCCTGATGGTCTATGGCGACTCAGATTTAGTGGTCAACCAGGTGATGAAGGAGTGGGACGTGAGAAGCCCAGCCATGACTGGATACTGCAGTGCAGTGAGGAAGCTGGAAAAGAAGTTCGAGGGGTTGGAGCTCCATCATATACCCCGACTGAAAAATCAAGCAGCTGATGATCTAGCAAATATAGGTTCCAAGAGAGAAGCCATTCCGAGTGGTGTGTTCTTGGAGCATATACACACTCCGTCAGTCAAAGAAGATCCTTTCACCGAAGAAGCTCCACAGCCCAAGAGTGCCACAGATCCGACTGAGGTTGAAGTCCCAGCGGTGGTCGACTTGATCATGGAGGTCTTGGTGGTCATTCCCGACTGGACAGTTCCGTATATCGCGTATATCCTGAGAAAAGAGCTTCCGGAGGATGAGGAAGAGGCTCGACAGATCGTCCGTCGATCTAAGGCCTTTACCGTAATCAAAGGACAATTATACAGAGAAAGCGCGACTGGAGTTGGTCAGAAGTGCATAACACCAGAAGAAGGTCGACTCATCCTCAATGATATCCACTCGGGGACTTGTGGTCATCATGCGTCCTCTCGGACCATCATGGCCAAAGCATACCGAGCCGGATTTTACTGGCCAAAGGCGAATGAGATGGCAAAGGAGATAGTGGACAAGTGCGAGGGATGTTAGTTCTACTCGAATATGTCGCACAAGCCCGCATCGGCTCTGAAGACCATCCCACTCGTCTGGCCTTTCGCGGTATGGGGATTGGACATGGTCGGTCCTTTGAGAACAGGACGAAGCGGCTTCACGCATGTACTGGTGGCAGTCGACAAGTTCACCAAGTGGATCGAGGCTAAACCAATCAAGAACCTTGACACCGGTACTGCTGTTAGCTTCATCAGGGAATTAATATTCAGATATGGAGTCCCGCACAGCATCATTACAGATAATGGGTCGAACTTTGACTCGGAGGAATTCAGAGATTTCTGTAGCTCCCAAGGCACACGGGTCGACTATGCTTCAGTCGCCCATCCGCAGTCGAATGGACAAGCAGAGCGAGCTAACGGCCTGATTCTCAAGGGCTTGAAACCCCGACTGATGCGTGATCTCAAGCATGCAGCTGGAGCTTGGGTCGACGAACTTCCCTCAGTGCTTTGGGGACTGCGGACCACACCTAATCGGTCGACCGGAAGAACTCCATTCTTCTTGGTCTACGGAGCTGAAGCAGTCTTGCCGAGTGATCTTCTCCACAATGCTCCTCGAGTTGAAGTCTATAACGAAGCAGAAGCTGAACAAGCGCGGCAGGACGCAGTCGACCTTTTAGAGGAAGAAAGGGAGATGGCTCTGATCCGGTCGACCATCTACCAACAAGATTTGCGTCGTTTCCATGCCAGAAATGTGAGAGGTCGAGCCATCCAAGAAGGAGATTTAGTTCTCCGAGTTGATCAGCACAAACCACACAAGCTTGCTCCTTCTTGGGAAGGTCCCTTCATCGTCACCAAGGTTCTCCACAATGGGGCGTACCGTCTTTACAACGTCGAGCATAATATCGACGATCCCCGAGCTTGGAACGCGGAATTACTCCGCCCATTTTATACTTAAGTTTTATCACTCGGATGAGTTGCAACAAAGTACTTCTGTAGTTCATGGACCTCAAAATAATAGTGTCATAGTTCCTCCATAATTTTTGTCACTTTTTATTTTTGTCCAATAAAATTCCCCCTCAGTGGGTGACTTAGCCGCGAATCCGTTTCGCCTAAGTTTGTAAAAATCCTACCGAGTGGTGAGCCAGACTCCCACTCGGGGGCTTAGCTGCGAATCCGTTTCGCCTAAGTTATCAAAATCCTACCGAGTGGTAAGCCAGACTTCCACTCGGGGGCTTAGCTGCAATCCAAGCACTCGCCTAAGATATAAAAATCCTACCGAGTGGTAACCCAGACTTCCACTCGGGGGCTTAGCTGCAGCCCTGTGCTCGCCTAAGTTGTAAAAAATCCTACCGAGTGAAGAGCAAACCTCTCACTCGGAGGCTTAGCTGCAGTCCAAGCACTCGCCTAAGATATAAAAATCCTACCGAGTGGTAAGCCAGACTTCCACTCAGGGGCTTAGCTGCAGCCATGTGCTCGCCTAAGTTGTAAAAAATCCTACCGAGT
>NC_057801.1:209247528-209247985 GCF_018294505.1 Triticum aestivum
CCCTGAGCTCGCCTAAGTTGTAAAAAATCCTACCGAGTGGTAAGCCAGACTTCCACTCGGGGGCTTAGCTGCAGCCCTGTGCTCGCCTAAGTTGTAAAAATTCCTACTGAGTGAAGAGCAAACCTCTCACTCGGAGGCTTAGCTGCAGTCCAGTGCTAGCCTAAGATATAAAAATCCTACCGAGTGGTAAGCCGGACTTCCACTCGGAGGCTTAGCTGCAGTCCAAGGACTCGCCTAAGTTTGTAAAAATCCTACGGAGTGTAGAGAAAACCTCTCACTCGGAGGCTTAGCTGCAGTCCAAGTACTCGCCTAAGTTATCAAAATCCTACCGAGTGAAGAGCAAACCTCTCACTCGGGGGCTTAGCTGCAGTCCAAGCACTCGCCTAAGTTATCAAAATCCTATCGGGTGAAGAGCGAACCTCTCACTCGGAGGCTTAGCTGCAGCCCAGTGCTAGCC